>NC_079218.1:11203984-11213984 GCF_029633865.1 Lampris incognitus
AAAGAGCATTCTCAACAGTTTCTTCTTCGTGGTTCTGGGGAAGGGACGTAAAACGCTCTGTGGGGGATTGAACAGTCTGCGGCCGATGTCACCTTACCTATAAAATGACAAGATAAATCAAATGCAACTGATTTAGCAGTTAGTCCGCATCCAGATGAAAGTGGGCTCAACTATCTTTATGGGCGCCTATTGATTTAAAGGCCCAGTCCGCAGTTTATTTGACCATGTGAAACTGAGATACATTTACAGTCATACTGAAAAGAAGCATTTTGTGTCGTTCTCAGCCGATTGTAATTGAACATATGGCCTCGTTTTACGCCAGTCTTTACAGCCGTTAGCGATGTGAACAAACCTGTTACAGCATCAGAAAGAAATTAGAAACTCATATTTACTTGTTGTTCTGTGTGAGTCCTTGTAATTAAGAGACCTGTCTATCAATGTGAGTGATAGCAGGTTCCAGTCCTGTGTTGTGTGTTTAGTTAGCGAGGCGACCCTTTGGTTTACATTTGAATTAAAGGTTTTATTTTTAGTATGAGACAAACAGAAAAACAATAAGGGGAGGAAGCGATCGCTGAATTTTCTGAGAACCAGCCTTAGTTTCGACTCAACAGAACTCAGCAGAATTGTGAGATCATGTCCAACTACCATATCGAAATCCAGGGGGACGTCGATTTTCTTCCTCTTTCACCTTTTTTAACCCACGACTCATCGTGAAATTCAGATTACCGGTTGCTGTAAACCCCTGCGACCACCATGAGTATACTCAACAGTTTGCCCTTCATTTCGCCTAAAAGCGGCCTGCAGACTTGTATTTTGTGTGTCACTGTTTACAAAACGGCTCGAGCCCTGCAGCAACGCACTCCCCTACAGTATAGGGACGTGGGAGGATTAAACATCTGCTCTCTGATCAGTGATCATATTAAGTCTGGTGCCGAAGCGTGAGGTGTGAGGACTTTCTTGTCCATAAGCCCAAACAGCTCAGTGGCCTTTGTGGAGAGGACAGCTGAGGAGAATCTCAGAGGCTCCTCAGAGGCGTCAGTCATGGCATGATCACCGACAAGCAGCTTATATCCAAACTTGCACAAGAAAAAAAGCTCTTTCTCCGTGCCGTGTTTCTGGACACATGTGGAATACCAGGCTTCAACCTTGGAAGGAGGGATATGGCTTGTTTGTCAAGGGCAGTGGGATTGGTATGCTCTTCCAGTACACAGGAAGCTGGTGCTGTTTTATTCATGGCTGTGATTTGGACACGGTGAAAATATGTCTAAGAAACGTCTAGAAAGAGGCATCTTCGACCTGATGGATGGGAGGGGTGGGGTTGTGTATTTGTTTGTGTACGGGCTTGGCCATAGGAAACAGGATAGGTTTACCTTTAATTCTCAAATAGTGGTCGGGGCCCCTTATTTATCTCAACTGAAGACAGAACCGGGCCTTTATTAGAGACAGGCCATTATTTCGAATTTGTCCTTTTTCCAGTCACATATTTCATAATATTGTTGTACTGTAATGTTTCATTTATAATTTACACATGCAGCAAGCAGGCACGCAGCAGTTTTTGCCCTTCCGAGGCTTTTTCTGGAGACGTGCTGTGAGAATAACAAAATAACCGATATTACTTTATTGTAATAGCTGTTATTATCCCCGTTAGGCAGATAGCCTGGAGAGGATAATGTGTTTGGTTGTGTGTGCGCATATGTATGTGTGTGTGTGTGTGTTTGTTTCTGGTTATGCCTCCTGCATTGATCCGTGGGTAATCTCACAAACTGCTGGACGAATCAGCATAATTTTGTGTGTGTGTACAGTTATGACTGTGTGATGAAGAACCTCTCGTTGTTGCAGTGATTAAAAAGCTTCGAAAAACATTTGTTCTCCCTACCGCCGCTCCCTCTCCTGACTCCCTCTTTAGCTCGCTCCACCACCGCTGCTCTCGGTCGCCGCCCGATCCAAGTCGGCCACGCCCGTGCGCGAGGGTCCACCTAGGAGGCTGCACACCCACAGACTGACAGGCAAAACAGTTTTGCTAGGTAGATTTTTTTAGCTTGAAAGCTGCGTATTAAAAACGTTATTTTGCCATATTTCCCATTCAGTCGACTTGGGCACTGCGCAAAAGTCCAATAATGGCAGGAAAAACACTGGTTTTTCTGCCCGTGTGTGCGTGTATGTGTCCGCTCATTGCGTCTTGATAAACAAGAGGAAGGATGGTGACAGCAGACACCTAATTTAAAATAAAAAAACAGCCGCTATATCTAAACGCAATAAGAACACTTAGGGAAAAAATCACTTTGTGAACTGAGCTTTCTATCTTGGGCTAATACAGAATGCTGAGAACAATAACTTTAAAATATCATCCATACTTCAACATTGTGCAAGGTAAGACCAAGTGTTATCTTCATATCGTATCATTAATTCTACTTTCGGCTGCAGCACCCGGAAGTAGTAGTAGTAGTAGTAGATATGGAGAGTGTCTCCGTCCATGGTAAAGACACCAGCTGGAATTGTGTTACCCGACTCCGTCGTCCAGATCGATAAGATAACTCATTTATTAATCAAGCAAAATCCCAGATTTCAGCTTTAAAACGTGAAACTCGGGGGGAGCAGAGAGGTGAGTACAGAATGTGGTTGCATTGGTCTAATTAATGCAGTGGAAATATGTTGTGTAGACTTACTTACCTGACCCTTTCTGCAATGTCGTAATTCTTCTTACCTGGCCTTTATTTGCCCAGACATGCCATACCCCCCCGGCTCGGGTTTGAGACGCGGCTCTTGGTGGTAGCTAACGTGGCTGGACTGTGAGGTTTGAGTTACTTCATCTTCTTATAGACAACGTGAAATGTCAGTGGATGGGAAAATCTTTTTGTTGTATTATTGGTTAGAATGTTCTGGTGGCACAATCACAAAAACGCGGTTGTTTTAGAGGAAATAAAGTAATTAGATTCCAATGTTAAATAAATAAAAACTGATTTTTTTTTTTTTTGGCCGTAGTAGTTGATGAATAGGCTCATAATGTGACTGGGGAAATTAGCTAACAAGGTTAAAAAAAAAAAAGAAGTAAATTTTCATTTCATGTTGTCTTTGTAGCATATTTGTAAACCAGGGTAGCTCAGGGGCGGCACAGTGGCGCAGTGGTTAGCGTGGTTGCCTCACAGCAAGAAGGTCCTGGGTTCGAGCCCCGGGGTAGTCCAACCTTGGGGGGGTTGTCCCGGGTCGTCCTCTGTGAATCGGCCATCCTAAATTGCCCCAAGGTATGAATGAATGTGTGTGTGTATGTGTGTGTGTGGGCCCTGTGTAATGGCCTGGTGGCCCCCGCCTGCTGCCCAATGACTGCCGGGATAGGCTCCAGCAACCCTGAGAGCAGCATAAGCGGTTCAGTAATGGATGGATGGATGGGTAGCTCAGGGAGTGAAACATAAAAAAATAAAATAAAATACAGAAATGTATTGAAGCTCCATGAGACAAACTCGTTAAAATCAGCACATCTCTGAGCTTCTCTCTACCGTCTAGTATTTTGGCAACACCCAGCAAAACTCTCACAGGTCCACGCGACGAATGGAATTTTGCACTGTATTCACTCATTAGCCTGAGCGAAGGCACGGTTTGCTGCAGCTGAAAGTTTGAATCCGATGTTCGGATGAGGGAGAATTCGCTGAATGAAATCTCTGCGCGAGACTTTCAAGTGAACATTTAATTGCCGGGTTGAAGCCGACCAAACCATCATCCACGAGAAGTGTGAATAATAGTACAGTTAGTAACGCTCCTCCACTGGGTCCCCTCACTAATAAGCATTTATGCTTTTCTCTCTTTCTAGCCCCCCCTCCACCCATTTTATCTCGCTTTCTCCCCCCTGTTCTGTGTAACCTTTCCATTGTTACTGGTTGATTCCGTTATTAAAGGATTTTGGTGTCTCTGCGTGCTCCCCGACCTTCTACTCACTGTAAAAAAACACAACACTGTGATGTATCCCATTTGATTTTTTTTTTTGTCTCTCCTTCATTGTTTTGATCAACTGTGTGTATCTGTTGATGTCTGCAAAATGCAAATGAAAGACTCTTCAAGGCCGCCAGATTGGCAGGCTTTGTGCTGCAGTAAGTGTGCAACAGAGAAGGAGTTTTCACAGGAAAGACAAAGTGAAGCCATTCTCCCTCCCTGAGAGAAGTGCCGTTTGAACGCTGAATATCAGCGGCTGTGTGACCCTCAGCACTTGGATTTCAGCCGGTGAACCTCTGTTAGCTCAAACTGCAGCGCAGCAGACATGAGCCAAGCCTCTCTAAATTTCATGAGCCCACATGATGGCAGTTCTGTGGCCGAGGAATGTTCAGTTTACCCTGTATATTCATTCAAGGCCTCCCTGACAGCCACTAGTTCAAAGTTCAACGTGAAAACAAACACCATAACGTGGTGTTGTGCAGGATGTTGTTAGTCAGGTTTGATTTTTTTTTTTTTTACATTTTAATTTTTTTAATTAGCTCATATACTTTTCTCAAAATAATTTTATTGCTTTTCACACAGGAAAGCAAGTGCATTTATACAGTTATACAGTAGAATTAAGAATGATTGTGTTAGCAGTGGAACAATAAAGACAACAGTGTTATAATCGTCCTGCTAGTGATACAAAAACCCGTCCCTCAAAGCAAGCCCACCCAATTCTCGAAACCCCCCTCCCCACCACCCATCCCATGAACCCCCCTCCCCACCACCCATCCCATGAACCCTCCTCCCCACCACCCATCCCAGTCCCCCCCCCCGCCCACTATCCCGCCCGTTCCCCTGGGGTCACATTCATACACACACATTAGCTCATATACTTTTCACTGTCTCTTGACTGTAGGAGTCTCAGTTGCTGCTAAATTAAGCTATTCAAGATCCCCACAATATGGAGCTCTTTTCTATGACCTCAGATTATGACCCGTATGATGCATGTGTGCACACAACACACACACACACACACACACACACACACCACGTGAAGTCTTACACAGGCATACATATACACTTCCACACACTTCGAATCACAGGGGGATTGGCCCCCTAATTAAGACTTGAACCCAACCCCAAAAACAGGTAAAAACAACACAAAAACATTTATTTATCCTTCTTACCTGTAATCGTAAATATTATGAGATATATACACTACCGTTCAAAAGTTTGGGATCACCCAAACAATTTTGTGTTTTCCATGAAAAGTCACACTTATTCACCACCATATGTTGTGAAATGAATAGAAAATAGAGTCAAGACATTGACAAGGTTAGAAATAATGATTTGTATTTGAAATAAGATTTTTTTTACATCAAACTTTGCTTTCGTCAAAGAATCCTCCATTTGCAGCAATTACAGCATTGCAGACCTTTGGCATTCTAGCTGTTAATTTGTTGAGGTAATCTGGAGAAATTGCACCCCACGCTTCCAGAAGCAGCTCCCACAAGTTGGATTGGTTGGATGGGCACTTCTTGCGTACCATACGGTCAAGCTGCTCCCACAACAGCTCAATGGGGTTCAGATCTGGTGACTGCGCTGGCCACTCCATTACCGATAGAATACCAGCTGCCTGCTTCTGCTCTAAATAATTCTTGCACAATTTGGAGGTGTGTTTAGGGTCATTGTCCTGTTGTAGGATGAAATTGGCTCCAATCAAGCGCTGTCCACTGGGTATGGCATGGCGTTGCAAAATGGAGTGATAGCCTTCCTTATTCAGAATCCCTTTTACCCTGTACAAATCTCCCACCTTACCAGCACCAAAGCAACCCCAGACCATCACATTACCTCCACCATGCTTAACAGATGGCGTCAGGCATTCTTCCAGCATCTTTTCATTTGTTCTGCGTCTCACAAACGTTCTTCTTTGTGATCCAAACACCTCAAACTTGGATTCATCCGTCCACAACACTTTTTTCCAGTCTTCCTCTGTCCAATGTCTGTGTTCTTTTGCCCATCTTAATCTTTTTCTTTTATTGGTCAGGCTCAGATATGGCTTTTTCTTTGCCACTCTGCCCTGAAGCCCAGAATCCCGCAGCCGCCTCTTCACTGTAGATGTTGACACTGGTGTTTTGCGGGTACTATTTAATGAAGATGCCAGTTGGGGACCGGTGAGGCGTCTGTTTCTCAAACTAGAGACTCTAATGTACTTATCTTCTTGCTCAGTTGTGCAACGCGGCCTCCCACTTCTTTTTCTACTCTGGTTAGAGCCTGTTTGTGCTGTCCTCTGAAGGGAGTAGTACACACCGGTGTAGGAAATCTTCAATTTCTTAGCAATTTCTCGCATGGAATAGCCTTCATTTCTAAGAACAAGAATAGACTGTCGAGTTTCAGATGAAAGTTCTCTTTTTCTGGCCATTTTGAGCGTTGAATTGACCCCACAAATGTGATGCTCCAGAAACTCAATCTGCTCAAAGGAAGGTCAGTTTTGTAGCTTCTGTACCGAGCTAAACTGTTTTCAGATGTGTGAACATGATTGCACAAGGGTTTTCTAATCATCAATTAGCCTTCTGAGCCAATGAGCAAACACATTGTACCATTAGAACACTGGAGTGATAGTTGCTTGAAATGGGCCTCTATACACCTATGTAGATATTGCACCAAAAACCAGACATTTGCAGCTAGAATAGTCATTTACCACATTAGCAATGTATAGAGTGTATTTCTTTGAAGTTAAGACTAGTTTAAAGTTATCTTCATTGAAAAGTACAGTGCTTTTCCTTCAAAAATATGGACATTTCAATGTGATCCCAAACTTTTGAACGGTAGTGTATATCCTATATTCATGCTTCGACAAATCTTGTAATACGATTTCAGACACCCCTACAGTGGACCATACCATTTCTTTCCGAGTCGTCCTCATTAAAGTCTATGCTAGAGTGCATTGCACAAGTGAATTGAGACGCTGTAGGTTAATGTAAGTAGCTAGCTATCTAGCTGTTTTAATACACTTTATTTTCCTACCATCAGAGTTTCTGAATTAGACTGTCAAGTGTCTATGGATTAACGTTAGCTACTTTCTAACTTTTGCCTTAAGTTACAGTTTAGCTAACTAATGCTAAAAAGTTACAGTTTAGCTCACTAACGCCAACTAGCTAAAGCTAACGTTTGCCTTACCTAACATTAGCTAACTATTGTTAGCTAGCTGGTAGGGCACCCTTTCATTTCCAGTGTTGGCTAAATAACTAGCTAGCTGAGTCTATGGCTTGGACTTTCATTACCAATACAAAATCTCATATATTATCTTATGTTAGCTAACACTGGTGCCCAGTCATGAGCAGTGAGACAGTGGAGGTTGGTCATTGTAGAGATATGTTTCGACATCAGTATAGAGTTTATGATTACGTTTTAAGTCTTTTGTGGCTGTGGTGGTTTAGTTAGTCTTTTGCCTTTTTGATGTTATCTTTTCTAATAGGCACCCCCTTTGTTTTCTCTCAAGAATGTAATTTTACCTGGTTGGATAATTGAACAGTTTTCAGGTCCTTGTATGCCCTGTCACAGAGTCAACATGAGCAGGAGGAGAGGAGATAGTCAGCACTTTTTTTGTGCTAAAAAAAAGAGTACACTGACATTTGTAAAAATTAGGACATAGAGGTGATAATGCAGCCTGTATTTTTAGTGGTTGTCATGAGGCGTACTACTGAGCAGGATAGTGTGGGTGATGGGGAGTTTCACATCTATTTGCTGTTGTGTTAAGGAAGCAGAGGGAGGTCAGAGTGACAGTCAGCAGGCAGGGGGAGGTCAAGAGGACAGTCAGCAGGCAGGACCTGGTAGCAAAGAGGTGAGTTACAAAGAAGACTGCACTCAAAGATGTACGCCATCATACCAGATGTTTAGGCCAGTAGTACTTTCAAAAACTGATGGGATGCACAACAATCATACCCTACTGTCCTCAACTAATATGCTAGGACGTTTAATAAAGAGTTGGCTAGTAAACAAAGATGATAATGCTGAATGAGATGATGTGGAATGATGATTATTTTTTTTCTACTGGATTATTTTCACAGTAAAAACCAGCTGACGAATTTAGACTATTTGGTGGTCTGTGTCTATAATGTTAGCCAGGCATAGGCCTCGATGCTGTATGGTAGTAACACATCGGCCAGAAGGAGAAAACGGAGTGAGAAAAGCTCTGATGGGGCAAAAAGAGGATGTGTTTGAGAGGAAAGGAGACCGGGAGATGAGTAAAGGAAGGGTATCAAGACTGATAATGGACATGTGAGCAGAGGCTTTTCTTTCTGTCCACCATCACCCCCCCACCCCCACCCCCACCCCCCCTCTCTCCATCTGTCACTTACACACACACACAAGCTTAAGTCTGTACATATGCAGACAGACAGGTGACGGCGGGTCACTGCCGGGTTTGCCGTGTAATATTCTTGATTTCTTCTGACTTCATCAAACTCTTGCTGAGTCACTCACCAGCAGCTACACACTGACACACACAATCTGAAGTCTCACCAGCAGCTACACACTGACACACACAATCTGAAGTCTCACCAGCAGCTACACACTGACACACACAATCTGAAGTCTCACCAGCAGCTACACACTGACACACACAATCTGACGTCTCACCAGCAGCTACACACTGACAAACACAATCTGAAGTCTCACCAGCAGCTACACACTGACACACACAATCTGAAGTCTCACCAGCAGCTACACACTGACACACACAATCTGAAGTCTCACCGGCAGCTACACACTGACACACACAATCTGAAGTCTCACCAGCAGCTACACACTGACACACACAATCTGAAGTCTCACCAGCAGCTACACACTGACACACACAATCCGAAGTCTCACCAGCAGCTGCACACTGACACACACAATCTGAAGTCTCACTAGCAGCTACACACTGACACACACAATCTGAAGTCTCACCAGCAGCTACACACTGACACACACAATCTGAAGTCTCACCAGCAGCTACACACTGACACACACAATCTGAAGTCTCACCAGCAGCTACACACTGACACACACAATCTGAAGTCTCACAGGCAGCTACACACTGACACACACAATCTGAAGTCTCACCAGCAGCTACACACTGACACACACAATCTGAAGTCTCACCGGCAGCTACACACTGACACACACAATCTGAAGTCTCACCAGCAGCTACACACTGACACACACAATCTGAAGTCTCACAGGCAGCTACACACTGACACACACAATCTGAAGTCTCACCAGCAGCTACACACTGACACACACAATCTGAAGTCTCACAGGCAGCTACACACTGACACACACAATCTGAAGTCTCACCAGCAGCTACACACTGACACACACAATCTGAAGTCTCACCGGCAGCTACACACTGACACACACAATCTGAAGTCTCACCAGCAGCTACACACTGACACACACAATCTGAAGTCTCACAGGCAGCTACACACTGACACACACAATCTGAAGTCTCACCAGCAGCTACACACTGACACACACAATCTGAAGTCTCACCAGCAGCTACACACTGACACACACAATCTGAAGTCTCACAGGCAGCTACACACTGACACACACAATCTGAAGTCTCACCAGCAGCTACACACTGACACACACAATCTGAAGTCTCACCAGCAGCTACACACTGACACACACAATCTGAAGTCTCACCAGCAGCTACACACTGACACACACAATCTGAAGTCTCACCAGCAGCTACACACTGACACACACAATCTGAAGTCTCACCAGCAGCTACACACTGACACACACAATCTGAAGTCTCACCAGCAGCTACACACTGACACACACAATCTGAAGTCTCACCGGCAGCTACACACTGACACACACAATCTGAAGTCTCACCGGCAGCTACACACTGACACACACAATCTGAAGTCTCACCGGCAGCTACACACTGACACACACAATCTGAAGTCTCACCAGCAGCTACACACTGACACACACAATCTGAAGTCTCACCAGCAGCTACACACTGACACACACAATCTGAAGTCTCACCAGCAGCTACACACTGACACACACAATCTGAAGTCTCACCAGCAGC
>NC_079218.1:11218984-11271484 GCF_029633865.1 Lampris incognitus
CCCCCCCCTGCTCCATGTTGATGCCACACGCACCAATTACCACCCTTCAGATCACAAAATAAACCCACACCTGGTATAACGAATCCCGAGTCGAACGCTAAAGGTATGTTGATTGACGCTTGCGTAGTACAGACGGGTGTCATGTGAGACGGTTCCTCACACAGGACCGCAGGCATGTTTTCCAAGTTTCCATTCGGTTTGTGAAGTTTCCATCCAGACAGAGAATGTGAGGCTGGTGGTGTGTGAAGACGCAGCAAATTACTGTGCTGGTGCACCTCTGTGCACGGCCGCATATATGCAGTGGAACCGTGTGTGTCGGCGTGACGCGTTGTGTGTGTGTGTGCGCCCCTATTATTTTAGTGAGAAAAGTGCACTTTGTTCAGATTACCTGCTGAGATAACTGCAAGTCATGCGGGAGAAAGTCAACAGCGCGGCGTATTTCCAGCCTACAGGCAGACCTCTGCAATCATAAAAGTGAAAGAAACCATCCAAAGTAAGTGGCAAAACAAAGACAACAATGTGCCTTTCCAGAGCCTCTGCAGAGCAGCCGTTGTGCTCGGTCGGGAGCCATCTTGGAAACGCCGCAGGGCAGGAAGTGAGTTCTTGACCAACACTGGACCCCCTATCTTTTACAATGTGGAGTCATGCTAGACACCCTATCTTTTACCATGTGGAGTCATGCTAGACCCCCTACCTTTTACCATGTGGAGTCATGCTAGACCCCCTATCTTTTACAACGTGGACTCATGCTAGACCCCCTATCTTTTACAATGTGGAGTCATGCTAGACCCCCTATCTTTTACAATGTGGACTCATGCTAGACCCCCTATCTTTTACCATGTGGAGTCATGCTAGACCCCCTATCTTTTACAGTGTGGAGTCATGCTAGACACCCTATCTTTTACAACATGGAATCATGCTAGATAGACCCCCTATCTTTTACAATGTGGAGTCATGCTAGACCCCTTATCTTTTACAACATGGAGTCATGCTAGACCCCCTATCTTTTACAATGTGGAGTCATACTAGACCCCCTATCTTTTACAATGTGGAGTCATGCTAGACCACCTATCTTTTACAATGTGGAGTCATGCTAGACCACCTATCTTTTACAATGTGGAGTCTTACTAGACCCCCTATCTTTTACAACATGGAGTCATGCTAGACCCCCTATCTTTTACAACGTGGAGTCATGCTAGACCCCCTACCTTTTACCATGTGGAGTCATGCTAGACCCCCAATCTTTTGCAATGTGTAGTCATGCTAGATCCCCTATCTTTTACAATGTGGAGTCATGCTAGACCCCCTATCTTTTACAACATGGAGTCATGCTAGACCCCCTATCTTTTACAACATGGAGTCATTCTAGACCCCATACCTTTTACAACGTGGAGTCATGCTAGACCCCATACCTTTTACAACGTGGATTCATGCTAGACCCCCTATCTTTTACAATGTGGAGTCATGCATATCTCAAGTTCTGACACACAAATTATCATTTACGTCTCATATTTAAACACACTGGCAAATTGTACCCGTGTATACAATTTGTACACACGCTGAAATCTGTGTGTGATGTGTAACAGTACTGCGGGATTTCACTCTCACCTAAAATGACCATGAGCGGTCAAATTGACCGCCCACGGTTTTTAAACTCTATATTCTGTCAAGATAAATACCCTGTTGAGATATCAATGCATTACATATGTCAGTATGTCTGCTAGGAAACTAACTGACACTAAAATTAACATTTTAACAACTTTAATACTAGTTTTCAAACAATTTAAACTGGCCGCTGTCCAACTCCTGCACTGCAGCGCCTCGGTGGTAGTCATGGTGCTTCTGTAACGGCGTCTGTAACCAGACATGTTGGAAATAATCAAAAATCAAGTTTTACTCTGCACTAGAGAACGCTAGTGTGTTTTTAGGACAGAGCAATTAACTTCACGAAGGAAATGACGTGACCAACACACGTCATAAATAGTGACATGACACGCACGATGACATGACACGCAAATTACGAGCCCTCTTTTTGACTGCTTATTGTCGATTCAGGTACATCTTAGAACTTGTTCTTCCCAATTGTACTTGGCCAATTACCCTACCCTTCACATCCGGCTTCCCACCCGCAGACACGGCCAACTGTGTCTGTAGAGATGCTCGACCAAGCCGGAGGTAACGTGGGGATTCGAACTGCCGAGCCCTGTGTTGGTAGAAAACGGAATAGACCGCTACACTACCCAGGCGCCCAGATCTGATAGCTTTTTTTTGTGTGCAGTTGATCTAAAACTAAATTTAATGCAAATATATGCAGTTTTAGGAGAATTTGGGGAGCAACAGGTCTGTATCCCCCCCCCCCCCACAAAGTTATTAAACTTTGAAAATCCAAAACCGCCAAAATGACGGCCTTGGACCTTCTAGTAATGATATGCAGACAACGGAGTTTCGATTGGCCGTGTTTGCTGACAGCACAGCTGCGTGATGGCACGTTGTCAGTGCTGCCATCTTGAGTGTTTTGCATCGTTTTGTTCTGAACGGATGGAGTGCACCATCTCCGCCATAACTCACCCTCTCTGCCCGTACCTTCTGGTGACGTCCTAATGGAGCCAGAGCCGTGGTACAACACAACGCAATAAAAACAACTTTATTAATCCTGCTAGGGGCAATTTGTTTGGAGGAAAAGCCCCACCTTTTCCCTGCTGGTTTAAGTCAAAAGTTGAGCCCGTCTCTACAGAAAGGTTGGTGGTGGTGGTGGTGGGGGGGGGTCATGTCTTCGCCGAGGCTCATTGACTCGACATCGTGAGCTATAAACGCTGGGTCTTCGCCAGGAGTGGTGTCTTGAAATATTAGATGAAACCTGCAACACTTGACCAGCGTCGAACAAATCGAATCAGGAGTCATTGGAGCCTGGCCAGCCCTACATCGGACAAGGGCACGCTGACTTGACTCGAGAGTTTAAGAGAAGAGGAATTGGAAATAAAAAAGAAAATACTGCTCACCTCTATTTAGGCTTCGAGGAGCTCATCATCTTCGCTGAAAGTCCCTTGTAACCGGTGTCACTTCTTCATGTTGTACCGAAGCAGCTGTTAAACTTGGAACAAAACGCCCGGAAGGCCATTTCTTCTTCTGAAATACTCTGTCAACAGGGAAATTCAGTCAGCGAATGGGATAGTGCTGAATAGAGATGGTGGCCGTGACAATGAGGGTGGCAGTGCCAGGCTGCGTGCCAACACTATTGCTTTTCAACGAGTAAAAGCCAAGCTGTGCTCAAAATCAAATGTTTAATTCATGAAGGATGTCTGCCAAGTAACCTCTGCTAAACCCGCCGCCCCGGTCTAAAACGTGTAAGCAGTCGTAGGCTAGGTCGACCTGAACCGGCGTAGCGTAGCCGTTTCTCTGAATCAATCATAACCTGAATCAGAGGCTGCAATCTATTTTCTCATCGTGAGATATTACCTAAAGTTTCACTCAGAATGAGTTTTTGATTGAAAACTAGTTTGGTTTGACATACTCTGGTACCTAAAAGTTCAATGTGATAAACCTCAGTTGGACATGATATTTTTGCACAGATATCATTATATATATATATATATATATATATATATATAATCCAGTTAGTCAAGTAAATTCTCTATGAGACAGTACAAGCCTTTTTCACGCTTATGGCATGAAACAGGCTTGTACTGTCTCATAGAGAATTTACTTGAATCCCTGGATTATTTTGCTCCTTATTTGTTGAGCACTTTCCCTACCGTTGAGTGCTTCTTTTAACAAAGTTACATATATATATATATATAGCGTTTTTTCTCCGAAACCGTCAATGGTGTTGAGTGCTCGACTAATGAGGAGCGGAATATCAACATCGATACTGCTATGCATAATATATATATATTATTATTTATTTCTTTTTTGTGGTAAATGACCTGTGATAATCCTGACGTTTTCTTCCATATTGCCCACCCCCGTTATTAAATGTGGGAATCTAACCTCTCATTCTACAGCAATAATTTATTTTTATGTCCAATAATTACACAGCCCTATTATAATTTATTCATAGAGCACATACTACATCTGTGAAAGCGCTACACGGAGGCTCCACCCTTTGTCTCTGCCTTGTGTCACGTGCTGACTTTATTGAGTAGAAAATAAAAATATATTTGAGAGACACAGTGGCTTTTCTCCGTATCCCCCCCGAATCATATTTTTGCACCATCCATCATGACAAGGCGTTTTTATGGTTGTAATTACATAAACTCTTAATGTGATTAGATAGCTGCTCTATACCAGCTACTAATGTCAGCATTGGCTGTAATGGGAGGTAATGATGCCGGATTTGATGCTGCCAGACAGAAGGACATGAATCAGAGGATTAATGGACTCGATCAAGCCATTACCCATTAGGCATAGTTAACTGAGGTGAATGAAGGGATGCAGCTGCCGCAGACACGTCAAAAGAGTACCGCTGTCAAGATCGAAACCCATTTCTGTCATCTTAGATCTCAAAAGTGGCCTTTTAAAATAAGATGGAGACAGAAGAGCTACACACACACACACACACACACACATTCTTTCTGTCTTTGACAAGATTATGACTTTACCACCATGCTGGGTTTAATCTAACATCAAGAAAGATGTGTAATGCCAAGGCTTTGCCATGAACTAGGATGTCATATATATATATATTATATGCGCCTACTTATTTATGCAATTATCTAATCAGCCAATGGTGTGGCAGCAGTGCCGTACATAAAATCCTGCTGATATGGGTCAGGAGCTTCCGTTAACGTTCACATCAACCACCATAATGGGGAGAAAAAGTGATCCCAGTGATGTCGACTGTGGCACGACTGTTGGTGCAAGACGCGCTGGCTTTAGTATTTCTGTAGCTACTGGTCCCCTGAGATTTTCACGTGCAACGGTCACTGGAGTTTACCCAGAATAGTGTGGGGAAAAAAAACTAAATCCAGTGAGAGGCAGTTCTGCGGACGGAAATGCCTTGTTAATGAGCGAGGTCGGTGGAGAATGGCCAGGCTGGTTTAACTCGGATAACCACTGTGTACGATTGAGGTGAGCGGAAAAGCATCTCAGAACGCACAACACGTCGAACCTCGAGGCGGATGGGCTACAGCAGCTGAAGACCACGTCGGGTCCCACTTCTGTCAGCAAAGAACAGAAAGCTGAGGGCGTCTGGGCAGCGTAGCGGTCTATTCTGTTGTCTACCAACACAGGGCTCGCCAGTTCGAATGTTACCCATCTTACCTCCCTGCAGACACAATTGGCTGTGTCTGCGGGTGGGAAGCCGGATGTGGGTATGCGTCCTGGTCGCTGCACTAGCGCCGAGGGGGAACTGGGGGGGAATAGCGTGATCCTCCCACGTGCTACGTCCCCCTGGCGAAACTCCTCACTGTCAGGTGAAAAAGAGCGGCTGGCAACCGACTCAGAAGAGTGGGGTAATGGCTGGGGTACAACTGGAGAGAAAATCAAAAAAAAATTTTTTTTTAAAAAGAGCAGAAAGCTGAGGCTGCAGTGGGCACAGGACCACCAAAACTGGATAGTTGAAGACTGGAGAAACATAGCCTGGTCTGCTGAATCTCGATTTCTGCTCAAGCACACGGGTGGTAGGGTCAGAACTGAACGCCAACAGCATGAAACCCTGGACCCATCCTGCATTTTGTCAACAGTCCCGGCTTGTGCCGGTGGTGCACTGGTGTGTGGGGAATGTTTTATTGGCACACTTGGGCCCGTTAATACCAGTCAGTCATCGCGTGGGTTGCACAGCCTATTTGAGCGTTGTGTTTGACCATGTACATCTCTTCCTGGCCCATCTTCTAATGGCCACTCCTCGCTCAGCGACACCTCCACATTTCTGCCAGGAGCCAAGGATCCCATATGGGAATGAGCACTGCATCCCCTAGGCCACTTATACATGGACTAACGAAATATGTGACATAATACAATACTATATTATCCACATGATATATGGACTAGCACATGGACGATGACTTAGATAAATCATTTGTGGAGAAGAAGATTCAAATGGAGGAGTTTGGTGTCTCACAGAGATTCCTTTGAGAGATTTGGATACATGCACCATTTGGCTCTCATCAGAGTCCATTCTAAGAGAAACAAAAATCCTCGATTTAATTGACTCTCTCAGATGCTGGATACTGGCACTCCCACCCTCGCACAGAAATCCACCCCAAAACATGGAAACTACGAGTCCAACGCTAATCCATCTGGACACGAAGCTCAAGTCCAAGAATGAAGAAAGTACTTCATCTCATCTTATTGCGTGGCTCCCCAACTTGTTTCTGACACAGCTTTCACAAACTTTTTTTCATTTCTTCTTCTTTCTTTTTTTCTTTTTCTTTTTCTGTTTTGGTTGGGAAAGCAAACTTTGCCATCATGTGGTATTATGCCCATGGCTTGTTTTGCTTATTTGTAAGATGTAAGAAATATTGATCTTTTTGAGATCATTGTAGTCACGGCTCTCCCACTACGCTCAGAAAATACTGCTCTAATATATCCATGGCTGCACACACGCAGACAGCCTTGGCACAGTATCATTAGACTACTTGTTCCCGACACTGGTAAACTAACTGGATAGCGAGGCGAAAGACCAGATTAAAGACGATAATTGTCATAATAGATTTGTCCACCGGTCATAAAAGTCATTTTCCAGGGTGTCACTGATATTCAGGCAGGCTGCCATGTTTAGAGGTTTTATGTGTCGGCCCTGTGATGGACGGGCAGCCTGTCCAGGGTGTCTCCCCACATGCCGCCCAGTGACTGCTGGGATAGGCTCCAGCATCCCGCGACCCCAGTTGGGATAAGCGGCCTGGATCATTGATGGATGGACTCAGTAGGTCAACCTTTTTTATGGGCTATGTTAAGTAGCATGATAGGAATACAACACTGTTTTGATGTTTTATTTGATTTTTCACTGCTGCCGTATTGAAAGTACGCTATATGGCCTAAATCATTCGGACACCCCGTGGGTTCGGCTATTTCAGCCACATTCATTGCTAACAGGTGAGTAACATCAAGCATACGACCATGCGGTCTCCATAGACCAACACTGTCAGTAGAATTGATCGCACGGAAGAGCTCAGTGACTTTCAAAGTGTTTTTGTCATCGGATGTGACCTTTCCAACAAGTCAGTTGGTCAAATTTCTGCCCTGCTGGATCTGCCCCGGTCAACTGTAAGTCTGATATTATGAAACGGAAACGTCTCGGAGCAACAGCAGCCCAGCCGTGAAGCAGCAGAACACACAAGACCACAGAACGGGACCGCGGAGTGCTGAAACACGTAGTGCTTAAAATCCGTCTGTCCTCGGTTGCAACACTCGTGAGTTCCAAACTGTCTCTGGAAGCAACATAGGCAAAAGAGCTGTTTGTCGGGAGCCTCATGAGATGGGGTTGCATGGCGTAGAAGCAGCACACAAGCCGAGCATCATCACGCACAATGCTGAGTGTCAGCTGGAGTGGCGTAAAGCGCACTACCGTTGGACTTCTGAGCAGTGGAATCACGTTCTCTGGAGTGATGAATCACGCCTCACTATCTGGCAGTCTTGACAGACCAGTTTGGGTTTGATGGATGCCAGGAGAACACTACCTGCCCGAATGCATAGTGCCAGTGAGGGCATTCCCGACTGCTACATTTTAGTAGTCCAACAACCCCCCAAAAAGTAGTTGAGTAGTCGATTAATCGCAGGAGATAAATCATTTTTTCACCTAAGATCAACAATAAATTCCTGTCAAAAAGATCTCAAATACAACCAGTAAAGGGTTAACTAATGTTGGTGGGGCCAACCTGGTTGTAGCTGAAATAGCAGAGTCCTCAATTGGCTTTGATACGCTATTTACAAATAAGCCGCAATCTACTACTACTACTTTCGGCTGCTCCCATTAGGGGGCGCCACAGCGGATCATCCGTTTCCATCTCTTCCTGTCCTCTGCATCTTCCTCTGTCACACCAGCCACCTGCATGTCCCCCTCACCACATCCATAAACCTCCTCTTTGGCCTTCCTCTTCTCCTCTTCCCTGGCAGCTCCATATTCAGCATCCTTCTCCCAATATACCCAGCATCTCTCCTCCACACATGGCCAAGCCATCTCAATCTTGCCTCTCTTGCTTTGTCTCCAAACCGTCCAACCTGAGCGGTCCCTCTAATATACTCCTTCCTAATCCTGTCCTCCTTCATCACTCCCAGTGAAAATCTTAGCATCTTCAACTCTGCCACCTCCAGCCCCACTTCCTGTCTTTTCATCAGCGCCACTGTCTCCAAACCATATAACATAGCTGGTCTCACAACCATCTTGTAAACCTTCCCTTTAACTCTTGCTGGTACCCTTCTGTCGCAGATAAGCCGCAATCTGATTGGACTACACCCCCAGCAAGCCTGTCTGAGCTGGAGATATTGTTTGACTGCAGTAACAACGCGACTGCTTTCTTGCAGGCGTGTCCGTGTACTGGTGACTTGCAGCCAAGTGCGTCCATGGTTTTTGTGGTGATGGCAGCTGATGGAAAGCCAGAAGCCTTAAATGGTCTTTAACTGAATGTTCAATACAGTATATAATCATCTGGTCCTTTCTGTCCTATATTATGTAAATGAAACGGCGTCGCCAGCAAGAAGCATTCACATTTCTTGGAGTTACTTTTAATGTGGGGGAAACATAGATTAGCAGAGAAGCTAGTGGCTAATGAGGAGTCTGATATTATAATGTTACTGGTTGAATGAATGAAGATGGGTCACTTTCCAGTTGAGGATAATGGTGTAAAGTACAGCTTCACTGGCAGCTGTGTTTGTTTCCCACATTATAAGAAACATTACGAGAGGAGAATGAGTCTTTCTGCACACAAATTAACTTACTTACATTGTTAGCGTAGATATTAAGCACAGATAAGTGTGCATTTTAAATGAATTTGAGTAAAAATAAAGGCTTTTAGGTGGACACTACATGTTCTGTTCGTGTTTTCAACAGCTGCCATCACTAAAGTCACCAGTTAACACGGTCACGTAATAAACAAACACAGTCTTTCCGTCTCTAAATACCTTAAATGCTGTTTATTTAACATGGTATAACGTAGAAAATGATTGTTTATTTAACATGGCGACCTGTCTAGGGTGTCTCCCTGCTTGCTGCCCAGTGACTGCTGGGATTGGCGCCAGCATCCCCGTGACCCTGAGAGCAGGATAGGCGGTTTGGATAATGGATGGATAGCTGGGGCGCTGCTTTATTACTGCACAGTACTAAAACCACGGATGAACGTTAGTCTACAACTATGCAGCGTCAACTAGTTGTTTTAATAGTCGACTATTCTGTGAAACCCCCAGTGCCATCTGTACAGTTTGGTGGGGGAGGGATAATGGTCTGGGGCTGTATTTCATGGTCTGGGCTAGGCCCCTTAGTTCCAGTGAAGGGTAAGCTTAATGCTGCAGCATACGATGACATTGTGGAGAATTGTGAGCGACCAACTTTGTGGCAGCAGTTTGGGGGAGGCCCTCCCCTGTTTCAGCGTGACAATGCCCCCGTGCACAAAGCGATTTCCATAAAGACATGGTTTGCTGAGTTTGGTGAGGGAAAACTTGACTGAACTGCACAGAGCCCTGACCTCAACCCCATCCCTGCAGCCATGTTCCAGAGTCTAGCGGGAAGGCTTCCCAGAAGAGCGGAGGCTTTTATAGCCGCGAAGGGGCGACCAACTCCACATTAATGTGCATGGTTTTGGAATGAGATGTCCAACAGGCACATGTGGATATGTGGTTTGGGTGTCCACTTTTGGCCACGAAGTGTATGTACATCATATAATAGCTCATTGCGGCTGTGTGTTTTGGTTAAGGTTTAGGTCTAAGGTTAGAAATGGTTATGTTTAGGTTTTAGATTAGAGATGGTTAAGTTTAGTAAGGAATACAGAGTAAAAAAGAGCCCGTGTACTTCTCAAAATACATCCATCCTCAGCCTAAAGCGAACTAAGATGACAAAGCTCCAGTTTGAAATGTTGTGTCATCACTTCCAGAGCCGTTCGCTAATCATCAGAAGGGGTTTTCTTTGTCTGTTTTATTTTTTTCTTCTATAAGACCCTGCTCATATTAATATTTTCCAGGTCAAAGTTCATGTGTTTAGTTTCTTTTAATGCATGTAGTTTCTCTTGCCAACTGTGTTTGCATCTAATGCAAGAGGGTAGGGTTCACAACGTCACAGCACCTCTCAGTGATGCTTTGTGTCGTGCTAATAAAGATTTGATGTGGGTCCGGCTAGCATGGCGGTCTATTCTGTTGCCTACCAACATGGGGATCGCCAGTTCGAATCCCCGTGTTACCTCCGGCTTGGTCAGGTGTCCCTACAGACGCAATTGGCCGTGTCTGCGGATGGGAAGCCAGGTGTGGATATGTGTCCTGGTCGCTGCACTAGCGCCTCCTCTGGTTGGTTGGGGCGCCTGTTGGAAGGGAATTGGAGGAATAGCGTGATCCTCCCACGCGCTACGTCCACCCGGTGAAACTCCTCACTGTCAGGTGAAAAGAAGCAGCTGGCGACTCCACATGTATGGGAGGAGGCATGTGGTAGTCTGCAGCCCTCCCCGGATCAGCAGAGGGGGTGGGGCAGCGACCGGGATGGCTTGGAAGAGTGGGGTAATTGGACGGGTACAACTGGGGAGAAAAGGGGGGGGGATCCACAAAAAAAAAAAAAGATTTTATTTGACTTGAACATCGATGTAAACCAGGCATGGGGGCTATTAGTACCAAGGCATATCTGTTAATGCAGCCCTCCTGTGCTGGATGAGTCAGGACTGAAGGGATTTGTTGGGAGTTTAGCATCACCTGCTGTGTTCACACAGGTCCACAGCAAACACATGAATTAAACACTAAATCGTACATTCAAACCACTGTTGTTAGATCCGTAGTCGATGTACAGTGCAGAGCTTTCATGTAAATGCCCCGGCACGGCTGAACTTGTGCCTGACATCCAGTTATGGCTGCAGTCGCTGTCGTCACGGTTACTATCGATTATTTTATCGATTAACGGGTTAATTATTTCTTTTGTGGAAGATGGAAAACAATCACAAATGGCCATCATGAGTTCCCCGGAGCCAAATGTCATAAGAGTGTTTACTTAGTCTGCTCAGCGGTGTGTGTGTGTGTGTGCGTGTGTGTGTGCGTGCCTCAGTGTGTCTATAGGTTTTTGTGTCACTGTCTTTATGTATAGATACACACACATACACGTTCATATGAAATGACTAATTTGGAGTTTATTTAGTATTGAGCTGGGGCATCTGGACACAGCAATGTTTGTTTTTTTTTTTAATTTCCTTTTTCTGTCATTAGCCCTGTATTGCCCTTTGGATAGCAATACTTTGACGAGAGAAACCATTAACCTTTTTATGGCAACTGTGGTGAAGCGTGAAAGGTGTTGCCAAATAAGCATCCAGATGCCAGTTTATTATCATTATCATTCCTTTCATTATTTTCTCTTGTTAATTTTGCTGAAAAGAGGGATGTTAAATTCTATGCTGGCTCAGAGGAAAAATGAAAAAACAAAGTTTTCTGATTAAAAAAAAAAGAAGAAAAAATCAGAAATCAGGCACACTTTATTTGTCATTTCATTTCATGCATTTGCGCACATGAAATGAAACGAAACATCGTTTGTCTACTCCAGCCCACAGCAGTGCAGCACAAAGACAGACACATCCAAAAACTACAAGAACACATTTATCCAAACTAACACACATATCCAAGCCAACACACACACACACACATATCCAAACTAACACATATATCCAAACTAAACAAAAAAATTCCACTGTCCAGGAGAACGAACGCCAGCTAGGATGACTGTTGGAACCGCCGGTCTGCATGGGCTAGCAGTTAGCTTAGCCTGCCCTGCTTCCGCGTCCTGTCAGACCGCCCTCTGTGTTTCCTGGGCCCACAGGAGGCAGCAGACCAAGTTCTCCCAGCCGATCCAATGCCAGCTCTCCTAGCCAGACACCTTCAACACACCTCCCCGCACTCCACACGACGACACTAAAAACACAGTCAAGGCTAGGTGAGGCCGCCGCCAGATCACCGTCGGTTACCAGAACTGCCGGTCTGCATGGGCTAGCAGTTAGCTTAGCCTGCCCCGCTTCCTCGTCCTGTCAGACCGCCGGCTGTGCTTCCTCTTCGGGCACAGCTCCAGGCAGGGCCGTGGTCCCTGGGCCCACAGGAGGCAGCAGACCAAGCTCTCCCAGCCATCAAACAAAGACAAACTTAGATGCAGACATGGACAAAGACACTGCATGGACAGTACTGGGTGAGGCCGCCGCAAACGTGCATTTGGGCTGCCATCTTCCCAACAATAGGTGCTTCAATAGGTACTTGAAAGGAAAAGGTTGTTATGTGCAGATGATATGCAACAAAAAAGACAATATTGGGGTTCAGCTCGCACCAAGCCTACCATGCATTGTGCGTAAACATGATTCCTTCTTTAAAATTGACTCATTGAGTTAGATCAATAATACACAGATGTGTGCAATTATGTGAAAAATCCCATTTTTCTTTTGTTAGTCATGATCAGGTATTGTGTACCTTACTGGGCCCAACATTCAGTACATGTAAGCACATAAAAACCATTTAATACAGTACTTCACATCGGTCCAACATTCTCATTTTCTTACCGGTTTATCTCGGAAAGACTCAGTTCATGATGAACCTCCAAACCAACATAAAGAACCGGCAAAATTACTTTTGGGGAAAAAGTAATAACTGTATTAATCGGCTCAGCTTTGTACATATACACACTCGTGCGCACAAACACAGACAGGCGAACATTTGGTGGTTATATCCTATTTGCCTTTCAAGAGAGGAACAGCTGTCTTCCAGCGGATCTGTAATTAAAGAAGCTATTGCACTTAATATGGACTCGGGCTTGATGAACAAACCTAACATATGCTGTGAGGCAGCAATAAAGAAATTATTTAATCATCGTCACACTTTCAGTTAAGAGTGGATATTTTAAAAAGCATGAACGCTGACACTGTCCCATACCCAGATAACAAAATTGCTGTGGCCCGGACCCGTCCCACACCCGACACTTTCATCCGGCCCACATACCGCGTAGGATGATAGCACTTGGGCGGTCTGCTCCTGTTTGCCAGATCTGGGTCAGAGCCAAGCCATAGCAATGCTGCATGTGCCACATATTTGCCAAAGGTGGCCCATATTTGTTTTGTGATATTTGGGCCATATTCACCATTTACCACACGGGCCACTTCAGGGTCACATCCAGATCACATGTTGCCCAGAGCACCGCATCTTTGCCAAAAAAGGCCCACATTTGATTTGGCATATTTGGGCCATATTTGCTGTTATACATGTGGGCCACTTCAGGCTCACATCCATTATGTCAGGGCCAGAAGAAGACCATCAGTGCCGCAGCACTGCCTGAAGTGGCCCACATCCGGATGCTATCTGGGTATGCGTGGTAGAATGGACTAGAGTGAACTAAGCGGAGAGATAAATCATGCGTTGGTTCCTTAAACTGAAAAATAACTTTGTCTTAAACTCCGAGCCCTTCTGTTGTTTGATAAGTTTCTTAACTTTCCATTTTACAGTACTTCATTAGTTTCCTAATCGTATTAACACTTCTCAGATAGTTGTTGACTATGACCTTAACTTCGAAACTAGGGTCCCGCTCTATTGCCGTATTCTAATTTGCTGCAGTATTTACCAACCACTTTTCCCTCAATTTATGATTTATGCCTCCCCCGTTAACTTGGATCACATATGAATCTGCCAGGTCTGCAGCCATACCAGCATGTACCCTGGCTCTGCCAAATGATAGAAGCTAAGCAGGTGCGGGCTTGGCTAGTACTTGGATGGGAGACTTCCCAGGAAAACTTGAGTTGCTGCCGGAAGTGGTGTTGGTGGGCTATTAGGAGGCAATTATGATAATATAATTTATAATTGAAACAACAAATATCAAGTCCTAATGCCCCAGTGCAGTGACGGGGACACTGTGCTGTAGGAGGTGCTGTCCTTCAGATGAGACGTTAAACTGAGGCCCTGACTCACTGTGGTCATTAAAGATCCCGTGGCACTTATAACAAAGAGTAGGGGGTCCCCTGGTGTCCTGGCAAAATTCCCAACCTGGCTCTCTCCACCTGGCCACCTAATCATCCCCCATGTAATTGGCTCAATGATTCCTCCCTCTCCACCTCAAGCTGATGTGTGGTGAGCGTTCTGGCACAAAGTGGCTGCCGTGCATCACCCAGGTGGGTGCTACACATCGGTGGTGGTTGAAGTGATTTACGCCCTTCAATGCGAAGCGTTTTGGGTGTCTAAAAAAGCGCTATATAAATGTACTGATTATTATTATTATTATTATATTAATAGTTGCATAATGATTCCAATATTAATCCCTGAAGTTCAGTTTTCACACAACGGAAACAGGAGTTTCACATCAGGTATTAAGAGATGATGGAGGTGGGGGGTGTTGGGGGGTGGGAGCAAGGCAGCAGAATGAGTGGGTGGGGCATTAGGGTGCAAATGGTTCATAACAGCTGTCCATTTAAACTGACACTAGTGCGTGGAGTGTGCCGGTACTCACCAGTGTGCTGTACAGGTGTTACAGTGAACTTGGTCGTCTGTCATTTTTGGGGACTTTTTGGTGGATTTGCTCTGGAGAGCCAAGGTGCTCGGTCGCATGCCGAGACCAATGAACGTGAGCTCTAAGGTAAAACGGCTCACCCTGGGCTTGTTTTGTGGCTCGGTGCCTCTGTGTTTTTCAGAGGGAGCACTTTCTTTGCTTCCATTGTAGGTTTTGCTTCAGCAATCAAAGATTTTGTCATCGCCTCCCACAAAAAGAGTGTCTCACAGAATCACAGGAAAGATGCAGAAATGCAGTGGTGTTCGACAGAAATTAGTGCCCCTTATGAAGCCCACTGAGCTTGCGTTTGTTTCAGTACGTGAGCAAATTTTACAGTCCATATTGTCAATATACAATGTCTTCAAATTGTTTCCTGTCCTATGTCTTTTCTCGTTTTGGTAATTTCGCAAAATTCATTCGAAAGCAGTCGTGATGCAGCCCCCATCATTGGTTGAGTGATGGCAGCTCAACTCACACCTGCAGCCCTCCCCTACTCTTGCTTTGTGTGTTCTTACATACTGATCTTATGTTGTTGTTTCATACTTAACAGGAAACAATATTAGGGGTGGGATGACTCACAAAGCTCATGGTTCGATACGTCCCACGATTCAGGGCTCACGATTTCGATTCAGTGTGAATCAGCCTTGGTAAGCAAGAGACAAAACACCGTTGCAGTTCTCTATTTTTTTCATTTATTTTAAGAATTAGGTCCAACATTTTGGCATCATCAAGACACTTATTCAAATGTAATGCAAGTGCAAAAGTTCTAACAACATTTTGTGCCATCTTGTTGTGTAACACAATTGCTTTACTTTAAAACTTGAAATTTTAATAAACTACTAGAATGACCAAGGTAGTCATTTTGATCGTTTTGGATTTTCAAAGTTTAATAACTTTGTGGGCGGCATGGTGGTGCAGTGGTTAGCACAGTCACCACACAGCAAGAAGGTCCTGGGTTCGAGCCCCGGGGTAGTCCAACCTTGGGGGTCGTCCCGGGTCGTCCTCTGTGTGGAGTTTGCATGTTCTCCCCGTGTCTGCGTGGGTTTCCTCCGGGTGCTCCGGTTTCCTCCCACAGTCCAAAGACATGTAGGTCAGGTGAATCGGCTGTACTAAATTGTCCCTGGGTATGAATGTGTGTGTGTGTGTGTGTGTGTGTGTGTGTGTGTGTGTGTGTGTCGGCCCTGTGATGAACTGGTAGCTTGTCCAGGGTGTCTCCCCACCTGCTGCCTAGTGACTACTGGGATAGGCTCCAGCATCCCCGCGACCCTGAGAGCAGGATAAGCGGTTCGGATAATGGATGAATGGAGGGAATAACTTTGTGGGGCAAAAAATATACAGATCTGCCACTCCCTTAATGCTCCTGAAATTGCATATATTTACATTAAAATTAGTTTTATATCAAATGCACAAAAGAAGTTATAAGATCTACCTAAAACGACCATGAACGGTCAAAATGACCGCACGTAATTTGCGCGTCATTGTGCGGATCATGTCACTATGACGTGAGTTCTTTGCGTCATTTCCTTCACAACGTTCAGTTCTTCTTTTTTTTTACGATTCACGCCTTGTTAGGCTTGTTAGATTAGCAATATCTGCTTATCCTGCGCTCGGGGTCGCGGGATGCTGGAGACTATCCCAGCAGTCATTGGGCAGCAAGTGGGGAGACACCCTGGACAGGCCAACATGTCTAGGTACAGCCGCCGTTTCAGACACACCATGACTACCACTGAGGCATTGCAGTGTTTACAGGCGTTGCAGTGTGTACTGGTGATTTTAAATTGTTTGAAAAATAGTATTGTAGCGATCACGGAGGTGTAGACTTGCTGGCCTGCTGGCCAAAAGGGTCGGACTCTTTAGTCGACTGGGTAACGTAATCGCCCGTGGTGCGGGAGACCCGGGTTCGTGTCCTGGCGGCGGCGGATTCCCGGCTGCCCCCTGAATTCACTACAATATTAAAGTTGTTAAAATGTTAATTTTAGTGTCAGTCATTTCCTAACATATGCAATAAATTAATATCTCAATTGGGTATTTATCTTGACAGAATATGGAGTTTAAAAGCAGGTGGTCATTTTAGGTAGGAGTGAAATCCCAGTCCTTCTAGTGTTAATAACACACGATCTCGCGAAATGGGGAGCGTCTCGAACCGTGAAAACCAAATCGAATGATTCGGAATTTGATGCAGTATAGTCCCACCCCTACAAAATATAAAACTAAATATTTCGGGGGGAGGACCCACAAACCCCCTCAGGTGGAAATCTCCCAATTTCCATGTCCTGAAGTTTGGAAAGTATGATCCACACAGCTAATATCACAACCTCACATGGTGATTTCTAACTGTTATGGGGGCAGTACCGGTCTGGATATTTGGTAGGGGGGTGTTCACCTAAAAACAGGTTGAGAAACACTGTTCTGTCTCCCTGATGTGACTGATTTCTGGCTTGTGTCTTTGCCCATGTGTTGTTTATTCATGTCTGTGAGCTGTGTGCCTTGTTTATGTCAGTATTTCTTGTATTTGTGTTTAGCTACCTGCTCCTGTCTGTACAGCACTTTGGTCAGTGTGGGTTGTTTTTAGATGTACTTTATGAATAAATTATACTTGACTTGCTCCAAGTAGAAAATTTAAATGAGATTCTGGGAGGTGAAAGACCAGAAAAAGTAACAGACAGGTCATGGAATCAGTGAAAACTAAAACAATGAGGATGTGGGTTTGTTTGGTTTTGTTTATTTCTACTCCGCTTTATTGCTTAGTTTTCATCTGGGTCATTATTCATTGGACTGAATATATTCTGAGAGATAGGCCACATTTACCTGTTGATATCGCATCAGATAAATATTTACCGTGAGACATGTGGCATTTGGATGTTAAGTACTTCTCCATCAAATGTTAGATGCCTAAGATATAAGAATTTAAGAATCTGAGATATATGAAGTCTACTTATAATTTCTGCGTGTTCACTACAAGAGTCATAATTACGCAAAGAACACTTGTTCACTCTATAAATACATCGTCATTTCCCACAACCTGACAATTAAGTTCCTGTTACAGACAGCTGGAGGACCCAAGTACAGACTCTGCAGGCAGGCAAGTTGAGTGAGGAGGCTTTAATGCTTAAAATACAAACGACAGGCTTAGTTTGCGGGGAATCAGTCCAGAACAAAAACAGTCCAAAAAGGGAAAATGCAGGCTGGCAGGTCAAAAACAGGCAGGAGGTCTAAACCGCAGGATCAAGCAAGAACAGGTGCACAAACAGAAGCTTCGGCCACAGGAAAACACAGAGGTGGCCCTCAGCTACAAGGGAATCAGAATGGCAGCTTCACCACAGGGAAGATCAGAATAGAAATAGGTAGAATCAGGATCAGGTTGGCAAGAACTAAAGAGTCCATCGAAGTAACCATGACAAACTGGCAAGGAATGGATCATTTAGACTGATATAAGAACTGAAGAACTGATGAGGGAATGGGCAGCAGGTGCGGTAAACAGGAAGGAATGTCTGGGGACATCTAGTGGACAGGTGGAGAAATGACAAAGACTAGAGTAGAGAACGCTGAAGGCAGGGACAGAGAGAATGGTCAAGGGAAACACACACAAGGCCTAAGCAAGAATCATGACAGTACCCCCCCCCCCCCACACACACACACACACAACAAACCTTCAAGGTAGTGATTCCAGATGTCCATCCAGACTGGGCTGGGTGGAGAAAACAAAAAGGAGAGGTCAAACCGAGCAACGCGGGTGGAGGGGGTCTGGAGGTGGGATTGAGGGAGCAGAACCAAGGTAGTGAATGGCTTGAACACTGGAAAAGACCAGGGCAGGAGAACTCAGGTGGACAGCCTGATGACAGAACAGAGTCAGACTAAGGACCCTAATGTAGATGGCCCAGGGGCTGGAAACCTAACAGGAAGACAGGACAGGTTGACGGAATCAATCTGGAGGGCAACCAGGGGGCAGAGCAGATGGGTGGAGTTTCCTGGACAGGTGACCAGATGGCAGGACGAATAGGCAGAGCCACTCAGAAGGTCGACCAAACGGCAGGACAGATGGGCAAAGCCATTCAGAAGGTTGACCAGATGGCAAGATGGATGGGTGTGGTCCCCACATAGGCGGGACCACTCTGGAGATCGACTGAGATGCTCAGGGCAGAGACCTTGAGGGCCGAGGCATCAACGAAGCCACTTAAATGGGCAGCCAAGATGCAGGAGGTCAACAGAGATGGCCGACTGCTGAAGGTCTGGCAGAAAGTCGGCAGAGACAACTGACTGCTGAAGGTCTGGCGGGAGGTCAGCAGAGAGGGCTGACAGGTGAAGGTCTGGTGAGACGTCACCAAGTGCGACCGAAACGCAGACTGCTGAGGGTCTTGCAGGGCATCAGCAGAGGTGACCAACAGCTTGGGAACCGGTAGGGCATTGGCAGGGGTAGCCGATGGCTCAGGATCCGGCTGGCCATCAGCAAAGGTAGTCGACGGTCCAGGAATAGGCTGAGTGTTGACAAGAGCAGCTGATGGCTCGAGATCTGGCTTGGCGGCAGAAAAGGCAGCCATCAGCTTGGGAAGAGGCTGGAGGTTGGTTGAGTCAGCCAACAGCTTGGGAACAGGAACAGGGTAAGCATTGGTAGTGCTGGCTAACAGCTCGGGAACTGGCTGGGCATCTGCAGAGACCACCGATGGCTTGAGAACTGGAACAAGCAGAACGTCGGCAGTGGCGGCTGATGGATCGGGAACTGGACCAGCCTGAGTATCAGCAGGGGCGGCTGACTGCTTGGGAACAGGCTGGGTGTCGGCTGAGATGGATGATGGCCCAGGAACAGAGACTGGGTGTCGGCAAAGGTGGCCGACGGCTTGGGAACAGGCTGGACCTTAGTATTGCCACTTGGCAGAGGAAACTCTGTGGTGCTGGGCAGCGGAGGCTCCGGGATGCTAGGTATCAAAGACTACCAGCAGCCTTGGGAATCCTTGCAACCATACTTTCTTCTGGTGGTTCCTACATGAGGGTACCCGGGGGAAATGGCAAAGTGAGTCCCATACAAAGGTGACTGCCAGGGGTCTTCAGGGGCAGGATCAGGAGGATGGCTATACCGACTGGGGGCCAGAAGTCGACTGGAGGCTAGCAAACTTAGAGACAGACTGGTGACTAGCAGGGCCAAACTAGCTGAGTGAGTAGCAAAGTAGTGGCCAGCAGGCCCAAAGCTGGTAGACAGGCGGGTGGCTAGCAAGCCCAAAGCTAGCGGACTGGGAGACAGGCTGATGGCTAGCAGGCCCACAGTTGGCAGACTGAGAATCAGGCTGGTGGCTAGCAGGCCCAAAGCTAGCAGACTGAGAAACAGGCTGGTGGCTATCAGGCCCAAAGCTAGCAGACTGGAAGACAACCCCCTAGATGGAGGCTAGCCACACGAGACACAGGCTTGGAGCTAGCTGACAAGCTGATGGCTTTTTGAAGGGAGAGCTGGGAGACTCCAGGGAAACATGGGAGGTTGAAATGACGGACTTGGGAAGATCAGGAACAGGGTTAACATGAAATGTCCCCCTGAAGAAAGCCATTTCTTGGGCAAACTCAGGGGTTCCACTTCCAGATGGGATGAGCAGATCTGCAGGGTCCATACTGGCCAGTTCGTACTTTTACGAATGAGAACGGGGTCGACAGCTGGAGGACCCAAGTGCAGACTCGGCAGAGAGGCAATTTGAACGAGAAGACTTTAATGCTCAACAAACAAATGACAGGCTTACAGTTAGTCAGCAAGAAATGAGTCCAGAACAGGCACATAAAGTCCCAAAAGGGAAAAGGCAGGCTGTGCTAATATGATAGTACTAAAGCAGACGATCAGAGCAGATGTAGCTGTACAATGTCCTCATTCAATATGTTAAAATGCATCATCTTCATGTGACAGAGCGTGATTTGATATGCTGACATGTAGTCTCATGAGATGAGATGTATAAAAGTATATATGTGCATTCTAATAAGGGAGTGGCATCACATCTGGCCATGTGAGACTATAGTTTACATTCATCGTATGCATGTGAGGGAACGTCAGCAATCAACTTATTTTGGGAAGTGCAAATATCTGTTGTAAAGCCTATGAACATTTTGTCTGTGAGACTGGGTTGGACATAGGACAAAGACAGGATCACTGGTGTGCAGTGTATACATTTGATGCAAACACACAATGACAGAGGGAAATATAGAAGCAGAGATAGACTAATTAGAAATGTTCAGTCATAAGCCGTGCTGTTCCTGTTGCCGTATTAGCTTCTGCCATCTTCAAGCCATCTTCGTTTCAAGCACACACCTTAATGTCTTGGAATGGCTCCTCGGACACGAGAGATGCCAACGATAAGCTTCTGTTCTGTTGGAATCAATGTGTGGCTTCCCTTTATTAGTCCGGCCTTTTCTGCAGCCAGCCGGTTGTCTTTCCTATGTGTTGGTTGTGTCAAACTGAGAATTGATTGACTCTGCCTGCCAAATACATGCTGTAGTACTTCAGCCACACGGATGTTGACACAAGCACACACACACGCACACATGTGCACACACTTTCAAACACATACTCCATAGCAGTGGAAGTGGGCAACCCTGATTCAAAAGTGGCACAGTGCTGTCTTGGTTTAACTGGGAACACTGTGATCCCATCACAAAGTAACCTATCAATAGCCCTGTGAGACACCGGGACATGACACTATCCACTAAGACGGACTGTTCCTCTCTGGCAGAAACAGAGTTGAAGAGCACTCTTGGAATGGTTGTTGATGCTCGTCCTTCTGATTTCAGTTCGCAGCAAAGGTGCAGCGATTCACCGGGAGTTTTCATTATAAACAACAAAATCTGCATCTCGTTCAGATACGACAGGCTCAAGGCTTTGTTTTTGGTTTAATTGCCATTTCATCTTCTCAAGGCTTTATTGGTTACTTGTCATGATAAAAGCGTCTCCGTTGAATCGAAACTTAGCTGCCCATACGAAAAAATGTAGGCTTGTCATCAGCCCATCTTTCAAGTGACTGCCAATGGAAGCTAGGCTCTTAGCACTAACTGGGGTAAATTTACATTTGTTCGAATGTTGTACTTTGTCCCTTCCCATATAAACGTATAAATTAAAATTCAGAAGAAGCATTTCAGAAAACTTGTTATTCACAGTGTCAGTAGAACTTCATGTAAATGACTATGTGTGAGTGACAGTACAGTGCTGTGTATGAAGCTTCAAAGATGATCCAGAAGCACATTTTCTGCACTTCCCCACTCATCTCATGTCAGTGCAGGGCAAGGGAACACTTTATTTGAAAGGGTGTGCATAAGACAGACATGAAACCTTCATAACCATGTCACGAAACCTGCCATGAAGGCGAAGGACTCTGTGAATGTTTATGACTGCTGTGACTTTTGTTGGTCAATTTTAATGCAAAGTCGACATTGTTTGAGATGTCTATTTTCGAGCTACAGATATGTGAGATATATAAAATCGAGCGGCTCAGTCCCACTCGGGTTGCTATGACAAATTCACACAATATTAAGTTTTGCATTCAAAATGACATAATTGACCGAATGACACTTAATGACAAGTCATAAAAATTAATAAAGATTCCTTCATGTTGTGTGACCCAGGGCAGATATTTCTGCGGGTAGGACTACACTGAAATAGCTGATGTGTAAACATGCTTCCTGGCTATTGTCAATAGATTGATCTGTCTTGTTCTGCCCTGCAATTGTGGTCAGATTTGTCACCATAATAGTTGATAATGGTAGCAAGCAAAAGGGTTTATTTAATATATGTTGTGGAAGTTGCAAGAAAACATAGACAAACAACTTCTCTCTTTGACTATACCAACACGTGTGTCGTTTATTATTTTTGCACACCCTGCCTCCACCAACATGGCGCTGCATTACCTTGGCTACACCCTGAGCTCTTAAAGTGAGCACATCAACTTAATACAAATAACAGGCTATGGTGAATTGTGTCCATAAGTCTGTTAAGTGTCCACTAGCCACATCCCCCCAGGATTCACCATAACAGGAAGAGTTAACGTGGCAGGGGCCAGATGGCCCGGCCAGAACGGCTCTGCAGGGGCCGGGGCTCCTACTGGAGGGGCCTTGGGGACCCTGCGGCAGCATGGGGGGTAGGGCGGGGTGTGGAGGGGCCTCGGGGCCTTGTTGGGGGATGGGGGCAGGGTAGGAGGGTGCCCTTGCCGCAGGGGCTGGGCCAGTCCAACAGATTGGTCCAAGTCCAGGTGAACTGGTTTGAGGTGATCCATGGAAATGTGCTCCGGCTTGCCACCAACGTCCATGACAAAGTGCTTGTTTCTCGTCTCCAGGATGTGGAATGGGCCATCGTAGGGATTTTGCAGGGGTCCACGATGGGCGTGGTGGTGGATGAAAACATATGTTGGTGACTGCAGACTTGCAGGGATGTGAGACTGTGGAAGGCCATGTTGCGAAGTGAGGACCAGTGTGAAAACTCTTGCGTTATCCAGAAGTATGGTCCGTTGTTGGGCTGCAGACCAGGGAGCCATGGTGTTGAGGATGAATTCCCCTGGTACCTGCAGCGGCTGGCCGTAAACTAGTTCAGCGGATGAGGACTAGAGGTCCTCCTTAGGGGCGGTCCTGAGACCCAGCATAACCCACGGGAGCCTGTCAACCCAGCTGCTGTCCTTGAGGCAGGCCCAAGGAACATCATTCATAGAGCAATGAAACGGCTCACACAACCCATTAGCCTGTGGGTGGTACGCGGTGGTGCGGTGGAGCTTCACCCCTAGGCTCTCTGTGACTGCTTTCCAGAGCTCAGACATAAACTGTGAGCCCCGGTCAGATGGGGTGCCGAACCGGGCAACCCAGTTCCCGATGAACGCCCAGGCTACCTCAGTGGACCAAGCTGGGGATGACAACTCCCATTAAGTCCATGAAGTGTCTACTACAATGTGTAGTACTACAGGCAATATAGCAGACCAGACAACTAATAAAATACTGAGCAGCAGATGTACCGATGATGGTGATGATGTAACGAGTGGTGTCCCATTTCCTAGGTAAAGATTTCAAACCCTACCCCTGGTAGCGCCGTTCTGAATGGCCGCTAGCCAGTAAAGGGAACTCCAAAACTAGGGGGTAGGGCCAGGTGGGGGGAATTGGGATTGGGCCCGTGACTCCTCACTAAACCCTCTTATCCCTCCTCCAGTGGCACAGCTTAGAGTAACCAAAGGGGGTGTGTGGGGGGGGTGTAAAGGGAGAATGGGAGAGGATTATCAGCCTCTTCTCCTGAAGCCGGGGAGATCAGCAAGTCATTTACAGAGCATAATTCATTTAAGATGCATTATTACCCCCCTCCCAAAAAAACAAAAAAAAACCCAAATTGATTTAAACATAACATCTGCACACAGCTTAGGAGACATTCCAGTCAGTCACAGCAGCCAGTCAAGAGTTTCTCTGTTGCAAGGAACAATCTGTATCACCCAGTCAATGGTCGCCCTAAAGCTCTCTCTCTCTCTCACTCTCTCTCTCTCTATATATATATAAAATCTATCTCTGTCACACTCTCTCTCTCTATACTATATCTTGATCTCTCTGGCTGACTTTCAGTTCTTTCCGTTTCATTTCCATTCAGTGAGCACATGAGCACAAACTACCAAACCATACATTTGAAAATGAATTAAAAAGACAAAGTCAAATGAGATGAAATGAAATAAATTGAATTGTGAAACAACATATTCCTCACATGAAATTGCTGTGTATGGCAGCTGATGATTGAAAAAAAAAGGTGGTCTACATGTAATTGGACAGCAGATTACAGCGTTCACATGTTTCTTAGGTTATAACATGACGTTACACATTGTCCATTACAAAAAGAAAGAATTTATTTCCGTTGGCACTTCCGTCTTGGAACCAGTCTGTTTTCCAGGAGTTTTTTGAGAAGTACGTGTTTCTGACGGATGTGTATTTATCACAGGATTGAGAAGGAAGTGTTCTACCGTTGGCAGCCAGCCTCTTTTCTGTTTGTCGGTTTGTCCAAGGCCGTAGCTCTGATTTTGACATTGATGGGGACATGAAAGTGGTCGGCAGCCCCCCCCCCCAGAAGCTGAAGCTTTTTGCATTTATGATAGACTGTTTTTGGGGGGGGAGATTTTTTCCCCCCTTTTCTCCCCAATTGTATCCAGCCAATTTCCCCACTCTTCCAAGCCATCCCAATCATTGCTCCACCCCCTCTGCCGATCCGAGGAGGGCTGCAGACTACCACATGCCTCCTCCGATACATGTGGAGTCGCCAGCCGCTTCTTTTCACCTGACAGTGAGGAGTTTCACGTAGCGCGTGGGAGAATCATGCTAATCCCCCCAATTCCCCCTCCCCCTCAAACAGGCGCCCTGACCAACCAGAGTAGGTGCTAGTGTAGCAACCAGGACACATACCCACATCCGGCTTCCCACCCACAGACACGGCCAATTGTGTCTGTAGGGACACCCAACCAAGCCAGAGGCAACACGGGGATTCAAACCGGCGATCCCCGTGTTGGAAGGCAACGGAATAGACCGCTACGCTACCAGCACACCTGCATTTATGATAGGTTCCGACTGCAATTTCATGTCATCTAGAGCCATTATTTATAGAAATGGTAGCCAATACACTCATAAAGGGAGTTTGTGTTTGTTTTTTTTTTGGGTCAATATGTTCTGAGACAATAATTACACAATTCTGACTACTTGCTACCAGGCAGGATTGCTTCTGTCACATGACAAAATAACACATTGATGCATGCCATATGAACAATGAGGGAAAACATGTATAGCTTAGCTGAGTCTTATCATTATTACCATTATTGTTGACTCCACACATTAGCAATTGAGGAAATATTTTCTTTAAGTGACGCACACTTTGACTTGTTGTAAAGTAGTGCCTAAGGTCCACCTTGCTTTTTTTGATATAAAATACGTCTAGCTACCCAGGCATAATGAACGCCGAACCTGTGACCGCTTACTGCTGCAGGTGCACATGGCAGCCTACTGACCAAACAAACTGTAATGGTGAAACACACCATCTGGTAGTGTAAGGATGGCGTCTTCCTCACTTAGCCTGCATGCACAGCTAGTTGACGGGGCTTTGCCGCTTCTTACCTTCAGATGTAGCTACAGCCAATCACATGTTAGCAAGAAACACCAAAGCCAATCCTATTAGCGATGTTGGGTTAGGGAGGCGGGACTCGTAGTCGAGAACGAGCTCTGTTGTGTACCAAATATTGAAAAGACACCGACAGACAACAGTGGTTAGATTTTGATTTTTTGATCAGAATTATTGCTAGGGACAAGGGACGTGTCCCTACTGTCCCTACCAGATCCCACGCCCTTGGGTCTGTCTGTCAGTCTGTCTCTATCGCTAGCTGGCAGTCAAGGAGTTTGTACATTGTCAAGAACTTTCTTTTTCTGGGCTCTTTGACTCTGGTTTCTGATTTATGACCTCTCTTTCCCTCCCCTCGTCTCCCTCCCTCTCTCATTCTCGGGCTTGGAATCGATCTGGGGTTCGGTGATGGAAGATGAGCTCTTTTTTTGGACGTATTAATGTAAAAGTGTGATTTTTTTTTTGTTGATATTGTAAAAAAAAAGTGCACACAGTCTCACACACACACACACACACACACACACACACACACACACACACACACACACACACACACACACACACACACACACACACACACACACACACAGGAAACAGAGTGGAAGTTATTGGGGATGGAGTTTGTTGCAGGACTGGTACACGTGCCCCAAAAACACATTAACAACCGCCAGACGCACTGAACTCGCCTCCATTTGTCTTCGGAAAAATGTCCGTACAGACGCCTCCTCTTCACCAGCTTTTACCACAGTGGGAATAAACTGGCTACTGCACACCTGCTAGATCCTCACTCCTCCACTTGGGAAAAACGTGGAATCTCACGCCTCCTCATATATTTCACTGGACTTTCTTTTATATGTATGTGTGTTTTAACTTATTTTCTCTTTTCTTTTTATTTTCTCTTTCATATTGTCCCCCTGCTGGCCCGGCTACCTAACTGCTGCTCTGCACACAGGTGAGTGAGTACACAATCTGCTGTGTTGTCTGACAGAGAACTGATACAGGGATAGTTCTGATTTATTGACATGAGGTAATATGATTTATTCACTAATAGTGTTATCAATACACAGTAAACTGGTCAGTGGATCCTCTCACTCACCAAGTGGGCACAAAAATTACAAGTAGCTGCAAAAAAAAAAGAGAGAGAGAGAGACAGCTAATTAAAACCTTTTAAGCCATAATAAATCATGCAAAGATGAAAAAGTTAGCCAACATCTTCTATGTTAAAAAACAGTGGCGTATTGCTACACTGAGGCCTGTTCACAGCACGTATCCTGCAGCCCGTCAGGTATTGATAAGAGAAGGCGTTACAGGCGATAACATGAGAAGTGCAAACAGAGTTGGGTGCGTAGTAATACACCAGCGTCCTTCAGCAACAAAAAGTAGTTCCACAATATCGAGTGGTCTGACAGGAAAGCAGAGTACATGAGATGTGTTGTATTGTTTCGTGGATGCTTAATTGGGGTTTCTTTTGTGTATTTTATTATGACTTAAAATATTTTATGAGTTTTCCCCCATTTGAACTCTTGTCTATCCGTCTACCTACTCACAACTAGCGAGAAAATGTACTCCCTACAAGTGAGTAAATCATACCGATTTACGTCAGTAAATCAAAACTATCCCTAATTTCTGTTGCGCTTTCCTTCAGTGAGTGTTTAGTCTCCTTGTTCTTCAAAATATTCCGCTTTACAGGAAGCTAGTTTTTGGCTAGTTTTTGGCTATAGCTGGCTGTATATTGTATTCTGTTACTCCTGCGTGTCTGTCCGTCTTGAGAGAAGAGTCCCTCTTCCGTTGCTCTCCCCGAGGTTTCTCCCACTTTTTTTTTTAACCGGATAAGGTTTTCCTTGCCGAGTTGTTCCTCATGCAAGTTGAGGGTCCTAGAGAAAGCGGTGTCGTACATTGCGCTGATTGTAAAGCTCTTTGGGACTAATTTGTGATTTTTGGGTTGTACAAATAAACTCGACTTGAGTGAAAGTGAGACATAAGTGATGCTGCGGCCGCTCGACAGTTACCCGGCAGGACTAAAAGCCGAGGCCAAGTGGTGCATTTCTTCTGTGGATATCGAATGAATTAAGATGGGAGACAGGTCCTTATATGTTTGACTCGGTCCACAACCTCCTTAGCGCCATATGTAAAAATATTTCCCTCAACTCTCCGCAGTCTGGAGAGAGGAGAGAGAGGGAAAGCAATCTCCACACCATCTGAATGAGGCCCGACTGCTTTAAAGGAGACTCGGTGCGCTGGGATCAGTGCAGAAGAATAAGTCTTCATTTACTGAATGACATGGTGGAAATGGGCTCAAAGTGATTAAAAAAAAAAAAGTCTAAAGGCGGCAAGCGTTCCAGTCCATCAGGCTCTCCTCGGTGCTCCTGACATAAGCATTGTTGAGAGGCAAATATCCAGACAAAGACATGCGTGTCAGGTGGAGTCAAAGGAAGCTGATTGGGTTTCTGCTTCAGGATTCCTGGCAGGCCCGCTCCCAAAACCACCAGCTTGTCCCCTAAAAGCCACTCTCTACATAATTTCAGTCCATTGTCCGCTCTTCCTGAGACAGGTGAGGGTTTTTCTGATGGAGTGGTGAAACACAGTGGCCATCAGTAACACTGGGGCCGCATGGTGCTGCTGTGTGTACCATGTTATTCAGCAAGCATCTGATGTCTCTTAAGAAATGCTGCAAAAAGACAAGCTTATCAGGGTGTTTTATTTTGTTTTTAAGTCTCATCATGCTTATTTCAAGATATTGCTCGTTCGATTTTCTATTATGAGTACAATTTTTTTTGCTTCACTGGCAGATAATATCGCACATTTCAAGTAAGGGAACCTTTCCATGATTGTAAGACTTGTTTCAAGATGTTCAGTCTAAAAAAAGGAAGATCTCAAATCAAGTTTCTTGTTTTAAGATTTCTATTCCTATTTTAGTGAAAATTTGTCATGGCAAACAAAATTACTCTGGCGCCGAAAGGAGCCTGTTGAGGTGGTTCGGCCATCTGATTAGGATGCCTCCTGGGTGCCTTCCTTTGGAGGTTTTCCAGGCATGTCCGACTGGGAGGAGACCCCGGGGTAGACCCAGACCTCGCTTGAGGGAGCACATGTCAAATCTGGCCTGGGAACGCCTTGGGATCCCCCAGGAGGAGCTGGAGGGTGTTGCTGGGGAGAGGGACGTCTGAAGTGCCCTACTTAGCTTGTTTCCACCGTGACCCGACCTCAGAGAAGCGGCTGATGATGAGATGAGATGAGATGAGATGAGACAAAGTTACTCTTGCTTGAAACAAGCAATAATATCTGCCAGTGGAATAAGAAAATGTTTCTAGCAATATCTTGAGATAAGCATTACGAGACTTAAAAGTGACAGGCATGGACACAAGTCCATGAATACCGGGATGGCGTCCAGCGCTTTACCTGTGCCCCCGTCCGTAGGGTTAGTGGTTGTGTCAGGAAGGGTATCCGGTGTAAAAGTCTGCCAAATCGGTAAGCGGATTGACAAGACCATACCAGATTGGTCGAGGTCCAGGTTAACAACAGCCACTATTGGTGCTGTACCCTCACAGGGTACCGATGGAAACTAAAATCCGCTATGGTGACCCCTGAGAAACGGGGAACAAGCCAAAAGCAGAAGAAGCATTATGAGACTTAGAACAACATCTGATAACTTGGTATGTTTTGTTTTTGTTTTGTTTTGTTTTTTTGCAGTGAAATTTCCTGCAGGACAATAAAGTCTGTCTAATCTAATTTAATCTAGTCTAATCTAGTCTAATCTAGTCTAATCTAGTCTAATCTAGTCTAGTCTAATCTAGTCTAATCTAGTCTAATCTAGTCTAATCTAGTCTAGTCTAATCTAGTCTAGTCTAGTCTAATCTAGTCTAATCAAGTCTAGTCTAATCTAGTCTAGTCTAGTCTCATCTAGTCTAATCTAATCTAATCCAATATAATATGGTCAGTAACCTTTAGGTTCATGACTTATTTTTCTCGTTGGACAACATGAGGGATTTTGCAATGGTGTGTGCCTTCAGCAGCACTGAGAGCTGGCAGCCCACGTGTTCAGCGCTCAAATCTCCCCTGCTAGGAATTAAATCACGTCGCTTTTAGGTTAAAAATGAACAAAAGCAAAACAACACGCCGTGCTACAAACCGAGTGTCACAGAAACAGATGCAACAGCCAGTAGAAGCACCAACACCTTTTAAGTGCAAAGATGTGTTTGTCCACAGAAGCTGGCGAAGCACTTCTTATCTGTCACAATAAAGGAAAAACACAACAAGCGGTGAAGTAGTCAGGGTCACGGTGCTGGAAGTGCAGCGTGTGATATTTCTGCCGTCCTGAGGGATCATGTGACTCGTACATTCCAGCGGGGGTTGCTGTATTGATAGTGTTGAATGAAACGGTACGTGAAGCGCCGGAAGTACAACTCTGGATTTCTAGGGTTTCCTGGGCAGCGGTTGAGGCCCAGCAGAGCATCGAGTCGACTGATGTGTGTCGTCTGTAGCACAAAAAAATACAACAAGCCCTGTTTTTAAGCACTGCTCAGCAATGGTAAAATACAAGTCTGGAGGAGCGTTCGTCCAAGTCTGTGAGGCAAGACGCCGCAGTGGTGGGGGGGGGGGGGTCATTTAAAGGCTGAGTAATAATTCAGTATGATCAGTTTATCTTCTTTCATTGGTGTTGCACTCGGATGAAATTCAGATGTTGGGGCGTCAGGGTGGCGTGGCGGTCTACGCCGTTGCCTATCAACGTGGGGATCACCGGTTCGAATCCCTGTGTTACCTCTGGCTTGGTTGGGTGTCCCTACAGAGACAATTGGCCGTGTCTGCGGGTGGGAAGCCGGATGTGGGTATGTGTCCTGGTCACTGCACTAGCGCCTCCTCTGGTCGGTCGGGGCACCTACTCGGAGGGGAGGGGGGACTGGGGGGAATAGCGTGATCTTCCCACACGCTACATCCCCCTGGTGAAACTCCTCACTGTCAGGTGAAAAGAAGCGGCTGGCGACTCCACATGTATGGGAGGAGGCATGTGGTAGTCTGCAGCCCTCCCCGGACCGGCAGAGGAGGTGGAGCAGCGACCAGGACGGCTCGGAAGAGTGGGGTAATTGGGCGGATACAATTGGGGACAAAAATTCACAAAAAAAGAAAGAAATTCAGATGTCGTCGTATCATGATGCACAATTTTGTCGTCTAACTGAATGATAACGAGAATCTATAAATTAAAATTATTCACATAATTAGGTGTGAAATATTTGATAAAGTGTTAATTAAAAACTACTTCTGGTTTGATATTATACGATACATTACCAAATAGTTCAATGTGATGAACCTCCATTAGGTTCTTTTTGGGGGGGGGGGGTTCCCCTTTTTCTCCCCAGTTGTATCCGGTCAATTACCCCTCTCTTCCGAGCCGTCCCGGTCACTGCTCCACCCCCTCTGCCGATCCGGGGAGGGCTGCAGACTACCACATGTCTCCTACCATACATGTGGAGTCGCCAGCCGCTTCTTTTCACCTGACAGTGAGGAGTTTCACCAGGGGGACGTAGCACGTGGGGGGATCACGCTGCTCCCCAAGTTCCCCCTCCCACCCCCCAACAGGCACCCCGACCGACCAGAGGAGGTGCTGGTGCAGTGACCAGGACACATACCCACATCCAGCTTCCCACCTGCTGACATGGCCAATTGTGTCTGTAGGGACACCTGATCAAGCCGGAGGTAACACGGGGATTCGAACCTCCGATCCCCATGTTGGTAGGCGACGGAATAGACCGCTACGCTACCCGGTTGCCCCCATTAGGATTCTTAAACGTGGTGTTTTTGCGTACGTAAGCAGATATCGTGATGTAAGTGTATCGATATCAGTTAAAATGCCTTGTGATTACTGTGATAATAACGTTTTCCGTACTGCCCCAAACGAGTTCGCGTTGAAGTGACGTGCATGGACCAGCGCCGGTGTGTTCTGGCCTTTAAACCGAGTGGATTTCCTCAACACCGCCATTTCTTTTATCCGTAGGCTTGGCACTGGGGACATTAATAATGTCTACCATCTGAATAACTGATAGTACTGAAGTAGTAGCACATGTAAAACAGGTGGTGCAAGCCCCATCTCAGAGCTCAGCGCCCCACCTGGTTTTGCACTCTAACTGAAAAAAGGGGGGTGTTATTGAACACACGGCCTTTGTTCGGAGTTACGGGTTACTGGAAGCTGCAGCCCACTGATGGTGGCCGCTGTAAATATCTGTAATGGCTAATAATAAACACAGGTCCCTGCGGTAGTCAGCACAAATCCAAACCCTAGATCTTTCTAGTGGACATCCTCAATGGACGCTGTCCCCTGCTGCCTTTGACCAGCTGAGGCAAACACAGCGACAGCCACTTTATCTCTTTAACCACCCACGACCCGGAGAAATACACCGGGGGTCTTCCTGTCCACTCCTGGAGCACTCGGGCCAGTAGAAGAGCTGGAGTGTTGGCTCTGCGTGGCGGGGTCAAAGTGCATGGCGGGTCTTCAGCGTTGGTGAGGTCATGTTGTGTAGCGAGCTGGGTCTGAATCTGTCTCACACACCGCGATGAGGCCGACAGATTTCCATCTATCTATCTGTCCGTCTGTCCGTCCGTCCATCTATCCATCCATCCATCTATCTATCTGTCTGTCTGTCTGTCTGTCTGTCTGTCTGTCTGCCTGCCTGTCCGTCCGTCCATCCTGCCGTCCATCTATCTATCTATCTATCTATCTATCTATCTATCTATCTATCTATCTATCTATCTATCTATCTGTCTATCTGTCTGTCTGTCTGTCTGTCTGTCTGTCTGTCTGTCTGTCTGTCTGTCCGTCCGTCTATATTCATAAATCCGTATCCATATGTCTTTCTGTCTGTGTCCATCTGTCCATCTGTCTGTGTCTGCAGTATCTGCATGTGAAAGGCATATCAGTGTAGACACACCATCACTTCATTACCTTCATGTGGGGGTGTTTGTATGAATGTCATTGATTCTCTGCCATGTTTGCATGAATGTTCACTGTACAATCTACAGATTCATTTAAGACCACCAAATACTTTCAAATATATATATATATATATATATAATGGATCACGTTTTTATTATTATAATAACCATGTGTGCACAAGAAATATTAATGCGTATCTTGAGTGCAGTGGAGTCTTAAACTTGCCCTGACCCAATCTGAAACTGAGCTCCCCCGCATTGTCTAGATGTGGTAGTAGAACGTGTGTGTGTGTGTGTGTGTGTGTGTGTATGGCGGAGAGAGAGCGAGACCATACTTACCTACACACACACACACACACACACACACACACACACACACATAGGAGTGCGAGGCATTTGGATGCCTTGCCCTCTTGCAAGGCATCCAAATCAGTTTTCCTCTAATGCCCTGGCGGTTTAGCCAGCGGCCAGCCCTGTCCTGATGGTCAGATAGTGTTGTTTCTTTTCACGAGGCGTATGCAAAGACAAACGATATACAGCCTCTCTGTTCCTCATGCTCTCTTTCTTCGTCTGGGTGTGTGTGTGTGTGTGTGTGTGTGGGTGTGTGTGTGTGGGTGTGTGTACATGTTTAGCTATCCTTGTGTGGACCAAATGTCGTCATTAGGATTGCAAAACCTGACAGCACCTGCCTTGTGTGGACATTTCAGAGGTCCTCGCGAGGAAAGGGGTCTATTTTAGGGTTAGGACTTGGTTTTAGGGTTAAGGTTAGGATTAGGGTTAGGTTAAGGTTATGGTTAGGCATGTAGTTTGCATGGTTAAGGTTAGGGTTAAGGGCTGGGAAATGAATGTAGTCAATGAGGGGTCCACACAAGGATAGTGAAACCAGACTGTGTGTGTGTGTGTGTGTGTGTGCGTGTGCGTGTGCGTGCACACTTGCAGCAATGTGACTATTTGAACGGGTGTGCACCTGCTCTCGCACACACATGAACAGGAAGTTAATCGAAAGCAGTAAGTCATGAAAAGCCAGTGAGCATACTGTACAGTCATTATACATGAGTACCATTGTTTCCTGGTATCGGCGTTTGCAGCACCGTATGGAGTTGAAAACAAAACAAAAAGATAGATTTTTACGTGACAGTGCTGCATAAAAATCTGTCCCAGTTAAACCATTATAATAAGCTGTTCTCCACATTTGCCCCCCCCCCCCCCCACGACTTTCATATCTGAGTCACGACAGCTGTCTGTTTAGGAATTTTGACCCGGTGGCTTGCAAATCGTTTCTGACTTTTTACTTGCTCTGATATTTTACTTTTTGCACCTGTACTGACACCGAGTCATCAGATCACAGCATTCTTCTTTGTATGTTTTGCTCATTTTTGGAGGCCAGAAGAACAATCCCTAATGAAACTCTGGTGCACGATACCATTACAGATAAGATTACTATTTACACTGTTAGGTGTTAATCGTATGTGTGCCAGACCATGTCCCGCAGTGTCCTGGTGGAAAATACCACTGTCAGTAGGCTAAATAGCAGTTACCTGTGCCTGGTAGGTACATTTTCAAGGCTTCATGGAGTCTGCAAAATGTGTTCAGTATGACCGCGTCAGTGTCTGAAAACACTGAAGAGTTGGTGGTCTTTCGACATTAAAGACCATTCGTGACAGGACGACGTCTATGGCAGAGTTCAACCAGCAGGGGGCGCAGTGTTGGCAGTTTTATTACAGTGACTGCAGGGGGGATTCCAGCATTTTTTTAAAAATTTTTTTTAGATGAGGTGGCACAGGGGGTCCAAGAACCTGTCAGCGGGTGGCCCGTGGGAAATCAGAAAATTCTATCAGAAATAAATACAGCGTTGAAGATTGGCTTAGAAAACGCTGGGCAGGATTTTCAGGCCCTTGTGCAGCGCTCCGTGCCCTAATACAGGTGGTATCGCATGAGAAGTGGCACTGCACAAGAGCCTGAAAATCGTAATCACCCCAAAATAAGGTGGTTTTGTTCCAGTGCAACCGTAACGGTATACACCATTTACAGCTTAAAATTCCCAACTTCGTTGGATCAGATTGCTAAGTTCTCGAAACCCCACATTTCAGTGTTTACCCCTTTATCGTAGCCTATTCGGGGGAAGTGATTGTGCCTTTAATCTTTAAAACAACAGGAAGAACTGATGAAGCGATAGTTGTCTATTTTCTATTTATGTGGTGGTGCACCGCTGCTGAATAACACCGGAAAATCATACTCACAGGTTGCAGCTACTCACTAATCTGCTGAAGTTACGTCAGCTAAGCTAACTAGCTAGCTAGCTAGCTACGAAATATTATAATGGGACTCTTGGGAGCTTCTTTGTTTCTTGGATTTTTCTCCATTTTTCTCCTCAATTGTATCCCACTCTTCCGAGCCGTCCCGGTCGCTGCTCGGACCCCTCTGCCGAACCAGAGAGGGCTGCACACTACCACATGCCTCCTCCGATACATGTGGAGTTGCCAGCCACTTCTTTTCACCTGACAGTGAGGAGTTTCACCTGGGGGACGTAGCGTGTGGGAGGATCACACTACCCCCCCCCCGAATAGGCGCGCAGACCCACCAGAAGAGGCACTAGTGCAGCGACCAGGACACACACCTACATCCGGCTTCCCAGCTGCAGACGCATCCAATTGTGTCTGTAGAGACGTCCGACCAAGCCGGAGGTAACGTGCGGATTTGAACCAGAGATACCCGTGGTTAGTAGGCAACAGAATAGACCACCGCGCTGCCCGGACGCCCCCTCTTGGGAGCTTTTGAAGCCGTTATATGCACGAAGGTCATCTTTACTAGGGCAGTCCAGGCTTCAGTAGCCTTCCGCTGTCGGTAGGCTACATCACTCACTGCTGTTGCTGTTATCTGGAGTCCACCTCTGCATGTTATTGTAACAGAGAACGACAACATCCCAGTCCACATATTTCAAAATATATTATTGACTGTGGCGCAGTGGTTAGCCTGGTTGCCTCACAGCCAGAAGGTCCTGGGGTCGAGCCCCGCGGTAGTCCAACCTTGGGAGTCATCTTGAGTCGTCCTCTGTGTGGAGTTTACATGTTCTCCCTGTGTCTGCGTGGGTTTCCTCCGGGTTCTCCGGTCTCCTCTCACAGTCCAAAGACATGCAGGGAAGGTGAATCGGCGGTACTAAATTGTCTATAGGTGTGAATGTGCGTGTGTGTGTGTCAGCCCTGTGATGGCCTGGCGGCCTGTCCAGGGTGTCTCCCCGCCTGCTGCCCAATGACTGCTGGGATAGGCTCCAGCATCCCGGCCACCCTGAGAGCAGGATAAGCGGTTTGGGTGATGGATGGATGGATAATTGACTGTGTGCATACCATGACCAGAGATGTGCTGATGTTAATTTGCCGAAAAAGTCTCGAGTTGTGTGTGTCCTCTTCTTTGACGGTTGTGAAAAATGTGGAACTGTGATTCCGCATGGCAAATAAAGCAGCAGCTATTGACAGCACTCGGATCCAGTGGCGTTGACAGTACTCTAGCCCAGCGGTATTGGGGGGCAATCATATTTCGGTGGGGGGGGGTCCACCCGTGCCCTCCCTTTAGACCCGCCCCTGAGCTACTGTGATCCCATGTGCACAAAAATGTTGACACGTCATCCAGGGCTGATGTCTTTCATTGAATCAGGCGCTCACTCAGAACAACGTTTTGTGTGGCATGCAGGGAAGAAAATGGATCCCTGGTCCAAAAGCTGTGACTCGAGAGGAGGAGGCGGAGGCTGGACGGGTGTTGAGGAACATGTTCATGAGGGAGAGTGAAGGGTAAAGAGACCAGATGGGGAAAGGGAAGGTCGTGCTGGAATGATCGGATAGGACACTGTTTACTCATGTCTGTGTGTGTGCGTGCGTTCAAGTCCAGCAGGTGACGTGTGTGGCTGCTGGTCCGTAGCCCTTCGCAGTGAGCTGGGTCTGAACCGGTTGGGTAGGCAGCAGATACTTCCCGTCAGCCCACGTCCTGTGTCCACGCTGGTATGGCTGCTGTGTTTGTGCTGACCAGGAAACAGTCGGTAAATTGTTTGGCAGAATTTGAATCTGTGTGTAATTCTACTTGACGGTTTTAATTCAGTACAACGGGGGGGGGGGGGGGGGTCGAGGCGTGTAGTATTCAGTCGAGGCGTGTAGTATTTAGTTGAGGCATGTAGTATTCGATTACGGCGTGTGGTATTTGGTTGGGGCGTGTAGTATTTGGTTGAGGTGTGTAGTATTTGGTTGAGGTGTGTAGTATTTGGTTGGGGCGTGTAGTATTCGGTTGCAGCATGTAGTATTCGGTTGAGGTGTGTAGTATTCGGTTGAGGTGTGTAGTATTTGGTTGGGGCGTTTAGTATTCGGTTGCAGCATGTAGTATTCGGTTGTGGCGTGTAGTATTCGGTTGAGGTGTGTAGTATTCGGTTGAGGTGTGTGGTATTTGGTTGAGGTGTGTGGTATTGGTTGGGGTGTGTAGTATTCGGTGGCGGTGTAGTATTAGGCGGTGGCAGTGTAGTATTCGGTGGCAGTATAGTATTAGGCGGTGGTGTATAGTATTCGGTGGCAGTGTAGTATTAGGCGGTGGCAGTGTGTAGTATTTGGTGGCAGTATAGTATTAGGCGGTGGTGTATAGTATTCGGTGGTGTGTAGTATTAGGCGGTGGCGGTGTGTAGTATTCGGTGGCGGTGTAGTATTAGGCGGTGGTGTGTAGTATTAGGCGGCAATGTGCAGTATTCGGTGGCAGTATAGTATTAGGCGGTGGCAGTGTGTAGTATTAGGCGGCAGTGTGTAGTATTCGGCGGCAGTGTGTAGTATTAGGCGGTGGCAGTGTGTAGTATTAGGTGGTGGCGGTGTGCAGTATTAGGTGGTGGCGGGTGTGCAGTATTAGGCGGCGGTGTGTAGTATTAGGCGGTGGTGTGTAGTATTAGGCGGCAGTGTGTAGTATTAGGCGGCGGTGTGTAGTATTAGGCGGTGGTGTGTAGTATTCGGTGGCAGTGTGTAGTATTAGGTGGTGGCGGTGTGTAGTTTAGGCGGGTGGCAGTGTGTAGTATTAGGCGGCGGTGTGTAGTATTAGGCGGTGGCGGTGTGCAGTATTAGGCGGTGGCGGTGTGCAGTATTAGGCGGCGGTGTGTAGTATTAGGCAGTGGCGGTGTGCAGTATTAGGCGGTGGCAGTGTGTAGTATTAGGTGGTGGCGGTGTGTAGTATTAGGCGGTGGCAGTGTGTAGTATTAGGCGGCGGTGTGTAGTATTAGGCGGTGGCGGTGTGCAGTATTAGGCGGTGGCGGTGTGCAGTATTAGGCGGTGGCGGTGTGTAGTATTAGGCGGTGGCGGTGTGTAGTATTAGGCGGTGGCAGTGTGTAGTATTAGGCGGTTGCGGTGTGCAGTATTAGGCGGTGGCGGTGTGCAGTATTAGGCGGTGGCGGTGTGCAGTATTAGGCGGTGGCGGTGTGCAGTATTAGGCGGTGGCGGTGTGTAGTATTAGGTGGCAGTATAGTATTAGGTGGTGGCGGTGTGTAGTATTAGGCAGCGGTGTGTAGTATTAGGCGGCGGTGTGTAGTATTAGGCGGTGGCGGTGTGTAGTATTAGGTGGTGGCGGTGTGTAGTATTAGGCGGTGGCAGTGTGTAGTATTAGGCGGCGGTGTGTAGTATTAGGCGGTGGCGGTGTGCAGTATTAGGCGGTGGCGGTGTGCAGTATTAGGCGGCGGTGTGTAGTATTAGGCAGTGGCGGTGTGCAGTATTAGGCGGTGGCGGTGTGTAGTATTAGGCGGTGGCAGTGTGTAGTATTAGGCGGTGGCAGTGTGTAGTATTAGGCGGTGGCAGTGTGTAGTATTAGGCGGTGGCGGTGTGCAGTATTAGGCGGTGGCGGTGTGTAGTATTCGGCGGCAGTGTGTAGTATTAGGCGGTGGCGGTGTGCAGTATTAGGCGGTGGCGGTGTGTAGTATTAGGTGGTGGCGGTGTGCAGTATTAGGCGGTGGCAGTGTGTAGTATTAGGTGGTGGCGGTGTGTAGTATTAGGCGGTGGCAGTGTGTAGTATTAGGCGGCGGTGTGTAGTATTAGGCGGTGGCGGTGTGCAGTATTAGGCGGTGGCGGTGTGCAGTATTAGGCGGTGGCGGTGTGTAGTATTAGGCGGTGGCGGTGTGTAGTATTAGGCGGTGGCGGTGTGTAGTATTAGGCGGTTGCGGTGTGCAGTATTAGGCGGTGGCGGTGTGCAGTATTAGGCGGTGGCGGTGTGCAGTATTAGGCGGTGGCGGTGTGTAGTATTAGGTGGCAGTATAGTATTAGGTGGTGGCGGTGTGTAGTATTAGGCAGCGGTGTGTAGTATTAGGCGGCGGTGTGTAGTATTAGGCGGTGACGGTGTGTAGTATTAGGTGGTGGCGGTGTGCAGTATTAGGCGGTGGCGGTGTGCAGTATTCGGTGGCGGTGTAGTATTAGGCGGTGGTGTGTAGTATTAGGCGGCAGTGTGTAGTATTAGGTGGTGGCGGTGTGTAGTATTAGGTGGTGGCGGTGTGTAGTATTAGGTGGTGGCGGTGTGTAGTATTAGGCGGTGGCGGTGTGCAGTATTAGGCGGTGGTGTGTAGTATTAGGCGGTGGCGGTGTGTAGTATTAGGTGGTGGCGGTGTGCAGTATTAGGCGGTGGCGGTGTGTAGTATTAGGCGGTGGCGGTGTGTAGTATTAGGCGGTGGCGGTGTGTAGTATTAGGCGGGTGGCGGTGTGTAGTATTAGGCGGTGGCGGTGTGCAGTATTAGGCGGTGGCGGTGTGCAGTATTAGGCGGTGGCGGTGTGTAGTATTAGGCGGTGGCGGTGTGTAGTATTAGGCGGTGGCGGTGTGTAGTATTAGGCGGTGGCGGTGTGCAGTATTAGGCGGGTGGCGGTGTGCAGTATTAGGTGGTGGCGGTGTGTAGTATTAGGCGGTGGCGGTGTGCAGTATTAGGCGGTGGCGGTGTGCAGTATTAGGTGGTGGCGGTGTGCAGTATTAGGTGGTGGCGGTGTGTAGTATTAGGCGGGTGGCGGTGTGCAGTATTAGGTGGTGGCGGTGTGTAGTATTAGGCGGTGGCGGTGTGTAGTATTAGGTGGTGGCGGTGTGCAGTATTAGGTGGTGGCGGTGTGTAGTATTAGGTGGTGGCGGTGTGTAGTATTAGGTGGTGGCAGTGTGCAGTATTAGGCGGTGGCGGTGTGTAGTATTAGGCGGTGGCGGTGTGTAGTATTAGGCGGTGGCGGTGTGCAGTATTAGGTGGTGGCGGTGTGTAGTATTAGGCGGTGGCGGTGTGTAGTATTAGGCGGTGGCGGTGTGCAGTATTAGGTGGTGGCGGTGTGCAGTATTAGGTGGTGGCGGTGTGTAGTATTAGGTGGTGGCGGTGTGTAGTATTAGGCGGTGGCGGTGTGCAGTATTCGGGCTCTGGATGCGGCGTCACTCGGCCTTGTTTGATGTGTCACTTCCTGTGACCAGCGTACTGAATGTATGTAGCGTGGTTAGCACAGTAGACAGCGTTACATTCAGCATCTAACCGTCGCCTGCCGGCCTGGCTCCCTCATTACCCATCAGCCCGTCTGCCAGCTGCCTCATCATTACCCATCTCCCCCGGCGGCCGCTGTCACTCACACTGCCCGGGAGGAAGCTGGAAAGTCAATTAACGTGTGTTGTATGCACGCCTGCCCCGCTTCCTGTTGGTGTGTGTTGTAATTTGTGTGTGTGTGTCTGCATGAGTGTGTGTGTGTCTGAGTGTGTGTTTTGTGTGTCTCTGCGTGTGTGTGTGTGTCTGAGTGTGTGTTTTGTGTGTCTGTGTGTGTGTCTGTGCATGTGTGTGCGTGTGTCTGAGTGTGTGTTTTGTGTGTGTGTGTGTGTGTGTGTGTGTAGAAGACAACAAAAGGCCTGGGTGTGTGGGTAGAAAGTATATGGTGCTTTCCAGTCTGGGTGTGAGTTTTTCAAATAGTGAGTGAATGTGTGTGTGTGTGTGTGTGAGTGTGTGTGTGTGTGTGTGTGTGTGTGTGTGTGTGTGTGTGTGTGTGTGTGTGTGTGTGTGTGTGTGAGTGTGTGTGTGTGTGAGTGTGTGTGTGTGTGTGTGTGTGTGTGTGTGTGTGTGTGTGTGTGAGTGTGTGTGTGTGTGAGTGTGTGTGAGTGTGTGTGTGTGTGTGTGTGTGTGTGTGTGTGTGTGAGTGTGTGTGTGTGTGAGTGTGTGTGAGTGTGTGTGTGTGTGAGTGTGAGTGTGTGTGTGTGTGAGTGTGTGTGTGTGTGAGTGTGTGTGTGTGTGTGAGTGTGTGTGTGTGTGAGTGTGTGTGTGTGAGTGTGTGTGAGTGTGTGTGTGTGTGTGTGTGTGTGTGTGTGTGTGTGTGTGTGAGTGTGTGTGTGTGTGTGTGTTACGTTTCTGATGCTGTCTCCAGTGGTAAGGCTGTATGGGTAGGACGTGAAATGTATCAGGCTCGACTCCGAGAAACACAAGCCTACAGCCGAGCCGACGTGCCCAATGAATGATGCATGCCCCCCCCCCCCGCTTCTGAAGCACCAGGACCCGATTTTGAAATCGAACTCCCGGTATTGTGCGTACCGGCGGTGCGTTGCCACGGTAACCCACAACGACCTTTATCGTGCGGATCGAGCCCGTTCCCGTCCCGCTACGTCGTGTCACTATTGACGGCACACGAGGTAGCCCCTCGGCATCGGTAGGAGACACGGTGGGTGGGCCGCCGTCTGACACGCGGGTCATTATGGTCACGTGTGTCATTATGGTCACATGTGTGTCATTATGGTCACATACCGAACCCCCATCTTGTCTTATACCGAACCCCCGTCTTGTCTTATACAGAACCCCCTTCATGTCTTATACAGAACCCCCTTCATGTCTTATACCGAACCCCCTTCATGTCTTATACAGAACCCCCTTCATGTCTTATACAGAACCCCCATCTTGTCTTATACAGAACCCCCATCTTGTCTTATACCGAACCCCCATCTTGTCTTATACAGAACCCCCGTCTTGTCTTATACAGAACCCCCTTCATGTCTTATACAGAACCCCCTTCATGTCTTATACAGAACCCCCATCTTGTCTTATACCGAACCCCCGTCTTGTCTTATACAGAACCCCCATCTTGTCTTATACAGAACCCCCTTCATGTCTTATACAGAACCCCCTTCATGTCTTATACAGAACCCCCGTCTTGTCTTATACAGAACCCCCTTCATGTCTTATACCGAACCCCCATCATGTCTTATACAGAACCCCCATCTTGTCTTATACAGAACCCCCTTCATGTCTTATACAGAACCCCCTTCATGTCTTATACAGAACCCCCGTCTTGTCTTATACAGAACCCCCTTCATGTCTTATACAGAACCCCCTTCATGTCTTATACAGAACCCCCGTCTTGTCTTATACAGAACCCCCTTCATGTCTTATACCGAACCCCCGTCGTGTCTTATACAGAACCCCCTTCATGTCTTATACAGAACCCCCATCGTGTCTTATACAGAACCCCCATCATGTCTTATACAGAACCCCCATCTTGTCTTATACAGAACCCCCTTCATGTCTTATACAGAACCCCCGTCATGTCTTATACAGAACCCCCTTCATGTCTTATACAGAACCCCCTTCATGTCTTATACAGAACCCCCGTCGTGTCTTATACAGAACCCCCATCGTGTCTTATACAGAACCCCCTTCATGTCTTATACAGAACCCCCATCGTGTCTTATACAGAACCCCCGTCGTGTCTTATACAGAACCCCCTTCATGTCTTATACAGAACCCCCGACGTGTCTTATACCGAACCCCCGTCGTGTCTTATACAGAACCCCCTTCATGTCTTATACAGAACCCCCGTCGTGTCTTATACAGAACCCCCGACGTGTCTTATACCGAACCCCCGACGTGTCTTATACCGAACCCCCGTCGTGTCTTATACAGAACCCCCTTCATGTCTTATACAGAACCCCCGTCGTGTCTTATACAGAACCCCCGACGTGTCTTATACCGAACCCCCATCGTGTCTTATACAGAACCCCCGTCGTGTCTTATACCAAACCCTCGTCTTGTCTTATACAGAACCCCCTTCATGTCTTATACAGAACCCCCATCGTGTCTTATACAGAACCCCCTTCATGTCTTATACAGAACCCCCTTCATGTCTTATACAGAACCCCCATCTTGTCTTATACAGAACCCCCTTCATGTCTTATACAGAACCCCCTTCATGTCTTATACAGAACCCCCTTCATGTCTTATACGGAATCCCCATCGTGTCTTATACAGAACCCCCATCGTGTCTTATACAGAACCCCCATCGTGTCTTATACAGAACCCCCTTCATGTCTTATACGGAACCCCCATCGTGTCTTATACAGAACCCCCATCGTGTCTTATACAGAACCCCCATCGTGTCTTATACAGAACCCCCTTCATGTCTTATACGGAACCCCCATCGTGTCTTATACAGAACCCCCATCGTGTCTTATACAGAACCCCCTTCATGTCTTATACAGAACCCCCATCGTGTCTTATACAGAACCCCCGTCGTGTCTTATACAGAACCCCCGACGTGTCTTATACAGAACCCCCCTCATGTCTTATACAGAACCCCCGTCGTGTCTTATACAGAACCCCCTTCATGTCTTATACAGAACCCCCATCATGTCTTATACAGAACCCCCTTCATGTCTTATACAGAACCCCCATCATGTCTTATACAGAACCCCCTTCATGTCTTATACCGAACCCCCGACGTGTCTTATACCGAACCCCCTTCATGTCTTATACAGAACCCCCATCGTGTCTTATACAGAACCCCCGTCATGTCTTATACAGAACCCCCATCTTGTCTTATACAGAACCCCCATCTTGTCTTATACCGAACCCCCGTCGTGTCTTATACAGAACCCCCGTCGTGTCTTATACAGAACCCCCATCGTGTCTTATACCGAACCCCCGTCGTGTCTTATACAGAATCCCCACCGTGTCTTATACCGAACCCCCGTCGTGTCTTATACAGAACCCCCATCTTGTCTTATACCGAACCCCCGTCGTGTCTTATACAGAACCCCCGTCGTGTCTTATACAGAACCCCCACCGTGTCTTATACAGAACCCCCGTCGTGTCTTATACCGAATCCCCGTCGTGTCTTATGCAGAACCCCCATCTTGTCTTATACAGAACCCCCATCTTGTCTTATACAGAACCCCCATCATGTCTTATACCGAACCCCCATCTTGTCTTATACAGAACCCCCATCGTGTCTTATACCGAACCCCCGTCGTGTATTATACAGAACCCCCTTCATGTCTTATACCGAACCCCCATCTTGTCTTATACAGAACCCCCGTCGTCTCTTATACCGAACCCCCATCTTGTCTTATACAGGACCCCCTTCATGTCTTATACCGAACCCCCGTCTTGTCTTATACAGAACCCCCGTCGTGTCTTATACCGAACCCCCATTCATGTCTTATACAGAACCCCCTTCATGTCTTATACAAAACCCCCTTCATGTCTTATACAGAACCCCCTTCATGTCTTATACAGAACCCCCGTCGTGTCTTATACCGAACCCCCGTCGTGTCTTATACCAAACCCCCGTCGTGTCTTATACAGAACCCCCGTCGTGTCTTATACAGAACCCCCTTCATGTGTTATACAGAACCCCCTTCATGTCTTATACAGAACCCCCTTCATGTCTTATACAGAACCCCCATCGTGTCTTATACCGAACCCCCGTCGTGTCTTATACCGAACCCCCGTCGTGTCTTATACAGAACCCCCATCTTGTCTTATACAGAACCCCCTTCATGTCTTATACAGAAACCCCGTCGTGTCTTATACAGAACCCCCTTCATGTCTTCTACAGAACCCCCTTCATGTCTTATACCGAACCCCCGTCGTGTCTTATACAGAACCCCCGTCGTGTCTTATACAGAACCCCCATCGTGTCTTATACAGAACCCCCTTCGTGTCTTATACAGAACCCCCTTCATGTCTTATACAGAACCCCCATCTTGTCTTATACAGAACCCCCTTCATGTCTTATACAGAACCCCCATCTTGTCTTATACCGAACCCCCGTCGTGTCTTATACAGAACCCCCATCGTGTCTTATACAGAACCCCCATCTTGTCTTATACAGAACCCCCATCTTGTCTTATACAGAATCCCCGTCGTGTCTTATACAGAACCCCCATCTTGTCTTATACAGAACCCCCGTCGTGTCTTTTACCGAACCCCCGTCGTGTCTTATACAGAACCCCCATCGTGTCTTATACCGAACCCCCTTCATGTCTTATACAGAACCCCCTTCATGTCTTATACAGAACCCCCGTCATGTCTTATACAGAACCCCCTTCATGTCTTATACAGAACCCCCGTCTTGTCTTATACAGAACCCCCGTCATGTCTTATACAGAACCCCCTTCATGTCTTATACAGAACCCCCATCTTGTCTTATACAGAACTCCCATCTTGTCTTATACCGAACCCCCGTCTTGTCTTATACAGAACCCCCATCTTGTCTTATACCGAACCCCCGTCTTGTCTTATACAGAACCCCCGTCGTGTCTTATACAGAACCCCCATCTTGTCTTATACAGAACCCCCGTCGTGTCTTATACTGATGCTGACGGTACCTCATGACCTCGTGGGTCATATGTCGACTGTTGGGTGAAAGCGTTGATATATGGCGCTGTGGGATGACAGTGTGTTGGTGCAATCACGAGGCTGACGGGCGTAGTGGAGCTTGTTCAAGACTGAGCCTCTGGGCGTCCGGGTAGCGTGGCGGTCTATTCCATTGTCTACCAACATGGGGATCGCCGGTTCGAATCCCCGTGTTACCTCCGGCTTGGTCGGGTGTCCCTACTGACACTATTGGCCGTGTCTGTGGGTGGGAAGCCGGATGTGGGTATATGTCCTGATCGCGGCACTAGCGCCTCCTCTGGTCGGTTGGGGCACCTGCTCGGAGGGGGGGGGTGAATGGCGTTGTCCTCCCATGCGCTACATTCCCCTGGTGAAACTCCTCGCTGTTGGGGGAAAAGAAGCGGCTGGCGACTCCACATGTATGGGAGGAGGCATGTGGTAGTCTGCAGCCCTCCCCGAGGGGGTGGAGCAGCGACCGGGACGGCTCGGTAGACTGGGGTAATTGGCCAAGTACAACTGGGGAGAAAAGGGGAGGGGGGCATTCAAAAAAGAACAAAATAGGCTGAGTCTCTGTCCAATATGAGCTCACTTTTAGGCATGTGAGCTAGTACAAGTCCATCATATTGTCAAGAAGTCATGGTCACCTGACAACACACACACACACACACACACACACACCTTTCTACAGTTCTCCACTGGTTGGAGGTGTTGGGCCCGGGCCAGGCTGGAGAGGGTAGGGGAGCCTCCCCTGAAATGTCAGAAGTGACGGTCCTGAATGACAAGCAAGCGAACAGATGATACACAATGTAGGGGGTAAAGCGAGAGAGGGATGGGAGAGAGAGAGAGGGATGAGCGAGAGAGAGAGAGGGATGGGCGAGAGAGAGGGATGAGCGAGAGAGACAGAGAGGGATGGGCAAGAGAGAGAGGGATGAGCAAGAGAGAGAGGGATGGGCGAGAGAGAGAGAGAGGGATGGGCGAGAGAGAGAGAGGGAGAGAGAACGAGGGGGGGGCAGAAAGTTTTCTCAATGCCAGATGGAAGAGCAGTTGGCTCCACTCTCATTACTGTGGGAATGGATTTTCCTCTATCGCACCCCCACCCCCACCCCCCCCCCCACCCCACCCCCCCCCCCACACACACACACACACGCATGTGTCCCGCGGAAACACACACCCACAGTCACACACACGCGAGCAAACGCACACAGAGCTGCCTCCTGTCACTCCACGCCACCTGCCCAGCGCCGAGTCATCAAAGCAAGACAGAGGAGGACTCGGGTCTTGGGTGGAGAGAGGAAGAGGGGTCCGGGTGGGGGGGGGGGGGCTGCTCCTGCCATATGCTCTCACCTTCGGACTCAGCGGGCTGGGTACTGACGCTCGATCCATTCATCCACCTCCCTCCTCTCCTCCCTCCCCTCCTCCGGTGTGTTTGGCCCTCGCCATCAAGGCGAAGCAGTTCTCTCCTCCCGCCCCGCCTGTGATGTATTAAATAGGACACAGATGGGTGAAGGAGCGCCCCCCCACCCCCACCCCCACCCCACTCCACCAAAGGAATGCAACAGAAGGACGGACACTGACCAACACATGTCAGACAAAACTGTTGAGCGGCACCTAAGAAAGCTTGGGAGTAGGCCGAGGGGGGGGGGGGGGGGCGAGAGGTAGACACACACACAAGCTCACATGTGCGCACACACACACACACACACACACACAATACGATGGAAGGTCTGTTGTGTAGGGCAGACCAATATGTTGTTTCAGTGTGGCCGCCGCTGAGTACGTGCGTTCGATAGCCACGCCGCTGCATGTGTAGTGTAAGGCAGAAGGCTGAACTCTCATCGCATCGCATAGAACAAAACCCAGCGAGCTTTACTGTCGTATGAAGCGTTTATATAGTACACCTGACTAAGGATATAATTTCATCTGATTTAATGAGCTCTTGGATAACACCCCCCCCCCCGTAACCAGCCTCAGAATGGATAAAGTGATCATTTCTATGCAAACGGCGGATTGATATCTGGGGAAGTTACACGATGTAGCCCAGTTTTATCCTTTAGAATTGCAGTATATACTTGGTTCATTGTTTTGCCTTATCCAGTATGTAGCCAAGTATCTCGTTGTCCCTCTTTAAAGAGAAATAAATCAAGATGAGACCAGATTTAAATTGTACTGGAGCAGGGAATTTACTCCAGGGTCTGGTAGTAGTGTGCTACCCAAGTCCAAATAATTAACTAATGGACTGGAACGTATCCTCCCTGGAAAAAATCTCTCTCTCTCTCTCTCTCTCTCTCTCTCTCTCTCTCTCTCTCTCTCTCTCTCTCTCTCTCTCTCTGTATATCACACAAAAAAGCCATGGTCTCGGGGCTCAAAAGGTCACGTGACATAGAACACATGTTGTTGGTACTCGGGTGCTCAAACAGAGCATAGATCAGCTTATTTTGGGACTAATTACAAATCAATTTATGAAATTTATGAATTTTTTTTTTCGTCCTCTTTTTCTCCCCGATTGGATCCGGCCAATTACCATATTTTCCGAGCTGCCCCGGTTGCTGCTCCAACCCCTCTGCCGATCCGGGGAGGGCTGCAGACTACCACATGTCTCCTCCGACACACGTGGAGGCACCAGCCGCTTCTTTTCACCCGACAGTGAGGAGTTTCACCAGGGGGACGTAGCACGTGGGAGGATCATGCTGTTCCCCCCAGTCCCCCCCCCCCCCCCGAACAGGCGCCCTGACCAACCAGAGGAGGTGCTAGTGCAGCGACCAGGACACAAACCCACATCCGGCTTCCCACCCGCAGACATGGCTAATTGTGTCTGTAGGGACGTCCGACCGAGCCGGAGATAACACGGGGATTCAAACCAGTGATCCCCGTGTTGGTAGGCAACGGAATAGACCGCCATGCCACCCGGATGCCCTGTTTTATGAAATTCAGAATGTCTTGCTTAGTGTGTCTCAGAAAATCTAAATATCCATCCCAGAGCTGGGGCCCCTCTTCATGTCAGACATGGCGTTGGGCCTGAAGCTGCAGCAAGTCACGTCGCTAGCAGCTTAAAGCTGCATGCAGGAATCAGTCTGCAGTTACACGTCAGACCTATGAGCTGCCACTGCACTGACAGATATGAGAATGGTGCATCGAGACCGGCTTTACATCTGCTATTTCACTGACACTAACCTCACCGCATTCGATGAGGCCTCCTACCATAGGTGTCCATCTGCATGCCTGCATAATCTGCTGGTTGTGTGGCGTTAGCCTGGTGCTGCAACACCCAGTCTGTATATATTATATAGTACTTTTCATACCTCCATATAGTCTTCATCCAAATACTTATCTCAGCATATCTGCAGTACTGTAGTCAGCAGTCTTGAGGTATTTGGGGGGGGGGGGGCTACTCTACAGAAGGAAATAGAGCTTATTAGCCAGCTAACAAATTACGGTGAACTTGTGGTCCGCTTTCGTTGTGTTGCCAGCCAGCTGGTTTTAAAACAAAAGGCCAAAGTAGGTTGTGCAAGTCGGTTGCAAAGGGAATTGTTATCAATTACAGATAATTACTATAAATTATTACCAATTACATATAATTACTATCAATTATTATCAATTATAGATAATTACTATCAATTATTATCAATTACAGGTAATTACTGTAAATTGTTACCGATTACAGATAATTACTGTAAATTATTATCATTATAGATAATTACTTTGAATTATTATCAATGACAGATAATTACTGTAAATTATTATCAATTATAGATAATTACTATAAATTATTATCAATTACAGATAATTACTATAAATTATTATCAATTACAGGTAATTACTGTAAATTGTTATCGATTACAGATAATTACTGTAAATTATTATCATTATAGATAATTACTATAAATTATTATCAATGACAGATAATTACTGTAAATTATTATCAATTATAGATAATTACTATAAATTATTCACAATGACAGATAATTACTGTCAAGAAAGGGATGTGAATAAAGCCGACTCGGGTACCCTCATCCCTGCAAAGTGGTCTCGCCTCAGCGACGCTCGGCAGAATTAACGCGAGTGGTTTTGCCGGATTGGGTCGGTCTCCATAAAATGCGTGCTCTTTGACTTTTCCGGAAAGTGGATTAAGAATCGGCTCTTCCTGTTTTACATTTTCAAGTCCAGCGGTTTGACATTTCCCACTGTTTCCCCAAACTCGCTCACATTCACAGTATTTCACACCATCACATCGGCTATATGTTGTTGAACACCCCCCCTCCCCCGGGGGGGGGGGGGGGCTGATCAGGACACATCCCGGCAACGACCTGGAAGGAGTCGGCGAACCGGGATTGAAAATAGCCGTTTTGGTGGTGACGTGGCGTGCGGGGCCGTGTGTCTAAAAATATTTGCGTCCCGATGGCGTCGCCCGAAGCGATCCGTAATGCTGCAGACCTGAAACGTGAGAGCGGGCTGAGATATTACCCCGCCCGTGGCTGCTGCTAAATTGGGTGGAGGGTGGAGGGAAAACCATTTTGCCCCAACCTTAACGTCTCTGGGTCTAATAGGCTATTAGATTCCTGCTTTATAGCGCGCATGCCGCAGTACCGATGCCGCGCCGTCTGCAGCCACGCCGGGTTGTGCAGCCGCTCGACCTTACGCGCACAACGACCTTGTGTTCTGTGCAGATGGGCGGAAAGTCCGTCTTCTGTCTCCTCTCTTTATTTCTCCCTTTCTCTCAGGACCCCTGTCTTTTAGAATTTCCCCCTTTCCTTATCTTTCTCTTCTCCCCCCCCTCCCCCCTCCCCGTTCGCCCGCTTGTGTTTAGCCATCCTTTCAATTTCGTCTCCCCCTGCCGCCGCTTCCTCGTTCTGCCGTATTCCGCCGGGCTGTGCGCAGGCATCCTAAATACAATTACAGTGCACAGCTGAATGGAGAGGAGGGGTCCTCGGGGGATTCCTGCAAACAGGAAATGGTCAGGAGGGGTTGGACTGGAGAGGGAACAGCAAATCCCTAATTCAATTGGCTGAACCCTGGCAACAAGCCCCCGGCGGCTCTTACTGTGGAATCAGTGGAATCAAACAATGCGACGCAAACCACAGGAGAGGTTTTCATCCACTCTGGCAAACACACACACACACACACACACACACACACACACACACACCTATTGCTGTTTCTTTCTCAGCATTGTGTCCTTTTCCTTTTTTTGGGGGGGGGGTGGGAGGTGGGGGGTGGTATTCTTCCCGGCCGCCTCTCTCATCAGCATGTAGACGAGGCGCTGTCAGTGGCCGCGGAGGGTTCGAGGGCTTGGATTCAGGCGACGTCAGCTCCCGTTATCCCTCTTTCGGATTCGTCTCGAAGCTTCCCAGCGAGCCGCCGCCGCCGCTCTTGTGGGTTGTTCTAGACCGTTCACATGTATCTAAACGTACCGGCTGAGCTGACCTTTAACCCCGAGGGGGCACGCTGGCTTGGATGGGGTTGTGCTAACGAGCTGTGTTGTTGCAGGTCAGTAAAGCTCTCAGTCTGTACAGCAGGTTGGTCACCCAGACAGTAATGGAAGCCACCGTGTGTACATGTGAGTGCGTGTGTTTGAGCCCGACATCTCACTGCAGGAACACACTCGGCTGGGGGGAAGTGAAACGTCACAGGGGGTGGCCTCATCCACGGGTCATCTCTTCGTGAACCCATACCTTTTAATGCAAAGGGTGTGGCGGCCTGGACCCCAGGTCACCGCCTACATCACAGTGTGTAGGTGGTGACTCGGCAAAATGTATTTGCCTTTTCTTCTCTTCTCTTCCCCTCAGGCTCAGTTACCCCGCCTGTATCACGCCCGCGTTCACAGCCGAACGTCTGAGCGTTAGTGTTACTCTGAGACGTCCAGAACATCTTAACAACACGGGGCGGCACGGTGGTTAGCACGGTCGCCTCCCAGCAAGAAGGTCCTGGGTTCGAGCCCCGGGGTTGTCCGACCTTGGGGGTCGTCCCGGGTCGTCCTCTGTGTGGAGTTTGCATGTTCTCCCCGTGTCTGCGTGGGTTTCCTCCGGGGGCTCCGGTTTCCTCCCACAGTCCAAAGACGTGTAGGTCAGGTGAACCGGCCGTACTACATTGTCCCTAGGTGTGTGTGTGTGTGTGTGTGTGTGTGTGTGTGTGTGTGTGTGTGTGGGCCCTATGATGGCCTGGTGGCCGGTCCATGGCCTCTCCCCGCCTGCCGCCCAATGACCGGGGGGATAGGCTCCAGCGACCCTGAGAGCAGGATGAGCAGTTTGGATAACGGATGGGTAGATGGATCTTAACAGAACCGAGGCTGATGGGTGGCCACCACACCGATACTGGTTTTGAACAAATCCGCCTGTTGTACAAAAAAGCAATCAATAAACATTCCTTTCATTTACACGAAATAGCCCGATTTTCCTTTTTCCTGTTCCGCCTCCATACAAGCACACGGCCCTGTGTGCCTTTCTTCAGATAATATACTACAGTAAAACCCGGAGACGAGCAGCCAGCGGCTTCTCAAGGACGAGTACTGTGTTGATGTGGTCCCTCCACCCTCGAGATGCCAGATCGCACATGCGGAGATCAAATCAATAAGCTGATGGTTATAACTAGATATGCACCGGTACCGATGCCGGTGTCACATATCCAGCCGACACCGGGCCGGAATGGAGCATCGTGCCTTGAGATGTTACCCGAGGTGGAAATCTGATACCAAAGGCCTTGAGTAACATGTGATGAATAAAAGCAACAGGGCTTTATTTTACCACAGTTCTGGTATACAGAAACCTGCTTTTCTGTAATGGGGGAAAAATTCTCCCTTATTTTGCCCCCGGACTGCGAACTACCAGTCCAGGTCTGAAGTGGTCAGCAAAATTAATGGGTTGGATCGGTACACGGCATCGGCCGATACTTAAAGAGTCATATTCAGAATGAGTATCAGCCGTGGAAAAGGGATGTCGGTGTATTCTCATGTTATGAATGAGCCTCTGTAGCTATAGCTGCCCCTCCCCCCTGAACAGGCGCCCCAACCGACCAGAGGAGGCGCTAGTGCAGCGACTGGGACACATACTCACGTCCGGCTTCCCACCCGCAGGGTGTGTCTGTAGGGATGCCCGACCAAGCCGGAGGTAACACGGGGATTCGAATCGGTGATCCCCCGTGTTGGTAGGCAACAGAATAGACCGCCATGCTACCCAGACGCCCTTGTCAGGAAGTTTTTAAAACGGCGATCAGTGTCCTTGGTTTAATTGATGCCGCGTCAGGTGTTTCCACTGACCTATTGTACCGTATGAAAAT
>NC_079218.1:11273984-11294073 GCF_029633865.1 Lampris incognitus
ACACGGGGATCGATACAGGGTTTGGAGGCGTCATTGTGCTCTGCATTTACATTGTGTACTCAGGGCGGACACACAACACCGCCTCCGTTCTGCACGCACCCTGCGGAGTAACCTTTCTTAATAGAGGTGTGTTTTAAAACGTTCCTCCACTTTCGCATCTGCTCTTGGTTTGCAAGTCAGTGTGTGCCGCTTCATCAGGCACGCTTCACAAAACACCGGGATACCTTCTTTTTTTCCCCTCCTCCTCCCCCCCCCCCCGGACGCCGTTCCTTCACTCTGATTGGTCTGTTTCTGAAATACTGTCAAATTAGAAAACACACGTTAAAAAACACAAATAATGTATGCAGCTGTCTGTCTTTCCACTCCTTGTTGTTGTTGTTGTGTGTGTGTGTGTGTGTGTGTGTGTGTGTCAGTTTCCCGGTGCTGGTCTTTGTTTGGTGCCGCTGCGTCTCCTCATGTGTGCAGCTTGTGTTGTACGTGTCATCGTATCTGTTCAGGTGCGATGATCACACACGAAAACACAACAAGTACATGCACACTTAAAACGAGAGGCTGTCCCAACGATGGAAGTGTGCTGAAGCGGACTGATGTGCCCCATCTCAGAGGAAGTTGGGATCTGTGATCTGAGCCGGGTAGATTTCCTCGGTGCCGGGCTCCCTGACAGCAAATCAAACCTGTTTATTTATTCCCCCCCAGTTGTACTTGACCAATTACCCCACTCTTCTGAGCCGTCCCGGTCACTGGCTCCACCCCCTCTGCTGATCCGGGGAGGGCTGCAGACTACCACATGCCTCCTCCCATACATGTGCAGTCGCCAGCCACTACTTTTCACCTTACAGTGAGGAGTTTCGCCAGGGGGATGTAGCGCGTGGGAGGATCACGCTATTCCCCGCCAGTCCCCCCCCTCCCAAATGGGCACCCCGACTGACCAGAGGAGGCGCTAGTGCAGCAACCAGGACACACCCACATCCAGCTTCCCACCCGCAGACACGGCTAATTGTGTCTGTAGGGACACCCGACCAAGCTGGAGGTAACACGGAGATTCGAACCGGCGATCCTCGTGTTGATAGGCAACGGAATAGACCACCACGCTACAATAGACCACCACGCTACCCGTTCAACCCCGAATCTACTTCATTTTAAGCAAAACAAAAAACAAAACATTAGGTAGCGTTGTTTGGCTTTGGCATTGTGCAGACTATCATCAACATTTGGCCCATAATTGTCCTTAACTTGACCTCTTGACTGTCTTCCTTCGATTGGCTGACCACCACGCACACCGAGACAACCATCTCTCCTGCAGGAAGGGGGCCAAAGGTTTCAGGTGTGACTCCCGGTTGCTCGCTCATTAGGAGGCACCAAACAAGGCAGGTATACATATGAATGTTGTGAGCATAAATCTCAGCAACTATCACTACAAAACCCACCATCTGCTCACTATGCTTGTTTAGCTTCTCTCTCTCTCCCTCTCTCTCTCTCCCGCTCTCTCCCTCGGTCTCTATCGCTCACTCTCTCTGCCTCTCTCTTGTTTTCAGAACACACTAACGTACCTTACTAATGTTGTAACAGTAGACATTAAGACTTCTGTAACAGCTTCTGCTTCCGGCGTGGGAAGATAGCCGCGTGAATTCACATTTGCAGCGGCCTCACCTAGTACCAGTGTGGGAAGATGGCGGCGCGAACTTATGTTTGCGGCAGCCTCACCCGGTACCGTCCATGCAGTGTCTTTGTCCACGTCTGCATCTAAGTTTGTTTTGTCTTCGTTTGATGGCTGGGAGAGCTGGCACTGGATTGGCTGGGAGAGCTTGGTCTGCTGCATCCTGTGGTCCCAGGGTCAGTGGTGCCGGCAGCTGTAATCCTGTACGCACCGTGCGCTGTTAGCCGGTGAAGTTAACACCAATCATTGGCCTTCAGATGTATTTGCGTCAAACGGCGTGAGTGGCAAAAAAAAAGAACAAAATCATAAAAAAAATGTATGTAGTATGGTGCGTACAGGATTACAGCTGCCGGCCCCACTGCCCAGGGCCCACAGCCCTGCCCAGAGCTGCGCCCGAAGAGGAAACACTGAGGGCGGTCTGACAGGACGAGGAAGCGGGGTAGGCTAAGCTAACTGCTAGCCCATGCAGACCAGCAGTTCTGATAACACCGAGGGCGGTCTGGCGGTGACCTCACCTAGCGTTGACTGTGTTTTAGTGTCGTCATGTCAAGTGCGGGGAGCTGTGTTGAAGGTGTCTGGCTGGGAGAGCTGGTGTTGAATCGGCTGGGGGAGCCTGGCCTGCCGCGCCCGGTGGGCCCAGGGCCCACAGCCCTGCCAGAGCTGCGCCCGAGGAGGAAACGCCGAGTGCGGTCTGATAGGACGCGGGAGCGGTGCAGGCTAAGCTAACTGCTAGCCCATGCAGACCGGCACTTCCGACAGTCATCCTGGCATTCGTTCTCTGGACAGTGAAATTTTTGGACTGTGTTACACTGAGTGGAGCGTGTTGTTGGCTGTTTGTGTTTTGGGAAATTTGGGATGTGTGTTGTTTGTCTTTTGTGTCACACTGCTGTGGGCTGGAGGAAACGGAATTTTGTTTCTTTTGTGTACGCAAGTACATGAAAGAAATGACAATAAATTGTTCCTGATTCCTGATGGTTGTGTAAAGTCTGGGGATGTGCACTGGCAATGCTTCAGAATGTGTATATATCTGTATGTGTGTGTGTGTGTGTTTGTCTAATTTCCATTATTGTTAATATATACATCCACACACACACACATTCATAACTTCCAATCTCGTCAGTTATATCAAATTCAGTCTCCTTTGGTCAGAATGTATTGATATCACATTTGACAGAATACTGATACAGTATGAGCCCTCAGATAATGAACACCAGAGATACGTTGTTTCCAAAAAATATAGTTGAAGGGGATAGACATTAATCATACAGTATCATTCATTCACACACAAGTGAGATTTCTACTTTCTTCTCATTAGTAGTGATTTTTTTTTAACAGTAAGAAACTAATTTCACACAACAATCTAATAAAAGCACCTTCAATCTGAAAACTACCTGAGGCGACTTGCATATATGTGTGTGTGGGCGGGGAACGTTTAAGGCCGAGTGTAGCAGAGGGATTTTATTACACTTGTTATGAGCTCTTGAAGTTCACATTTTTCTCTCATTTCTCTTAAGTAAGCAGTCTGACTGCTTTGTGTGCACTCGACTTCATAACTTGGAACGAAAAGGCTAATCTGCTGCTCTCAAAGAGAAGCATTATAATCATCCAATAAAGTCTGTTTGGAGATACGGCGTGGGCTAAATGTTTGGGCTTCCTGCTATCTCGCTACAGAAAAAGAGCCTCTGAGAGTTAATCATAGAAATTGACCTGAAATTGGTGGGACTTGCGAAAAAAAGGAGGCCGAAGAATTTTAACAAGCAAGGTGATGAGGGAAAAAAAGATTGATAAGAGGAATATTATGTTTTACCCTACATTGATATTGTAGAGAGGGAGGTCAGGTGTATTTTCTGCATTGCAAGTAGTATTAGATGTAATGGAGCATCATTTAGTTGATCGTAATGGCTGATATAGACATTTATAAAGGCTCATGCATCCATGAAGTCCATTAGGATCATTAAGTATTTGTCTTGGATTGCCATGTGACATAGAAACATACCAACCCATGAGCTGAGGTATATAATTGAAAATATTTTGAGCATATTCTGAAACTGTCCAAATTTATCAGCAGAGCATACATAGATGTAATAATTTGGATATGTTTTTTTTAGTTGTTTTTTTTTACCACAGTTGTTTGGTTTAAATTATAGTCTTAATGATCTTAAGGACTTGGGCACTTTGAAGACGATGTGAATATCCGTTAACTGCAGTCTTAATGTGGTAGTGTAGGCTGATGTTGTATTTTAATCCAAAAGCTGACAGTTTTATTGAGAGCGGCTTATAACAAGATGAACAATAGAATAGGACGAACACTAACAAGCCCAAGTGCCAGGCCATTTGGTGTTTTGCATGTTAAATTTGATTTTCTTTAAACATTAAAATGCAACCATCTCATCTCATAATTTCTTTCCCTAAACTCCAAAGGCATGTGTTTTTTAAATTGTTTAAAATAATAGTTTGGAAAGTGACTACAAATCATTATATTACCCAGCTACACCGTTGGGATGATTAATAGCAGGACGAGGCTATATTAAAGCTTTCACATTATCGACCAAGATACTAAGTAAGGAATGCAAGGAATACTGTAACGCTTGGTATGGTAAAAATTGTATTGCCTTGATGACAGATGTGACAAGTACATTTCTGTAATTGTAGAACTATGAGGATCATGAAGAGAGTGAAGTGAAATAAGAGTTGAGAAGTGGGCTAGAAATAATTTGTTTGCCTTCAATTTAAGATGCGAGCACATTAGAGCAAGTAGAGAAGGTAGCTAGTGAAAGTGGATCGGTTTGAAAGAGGTCATAAAGCATTTCTTGATGAGAATTGGGAATTTATACATATTGTAGGAACATAACTAGGTTCTTCAGGAAATTACTTCAACTCTTGAGTGTCTGGGTGGGAGTCAGTCCTGATGGGAAAGCCTCATTGAGTGCAGTATTTATCAGTGTTAAAGAGCAGCTTAGCCTGGGACCAGAGTCCCACTTTCAGTTTGTTGGCAGACATTCAGCTTGCGATGCTAGCTAGGCAAGTGGAGAAGCTCTCCTCAACCTGAATGTCAGAATGTGAGAGAAATAAATAGTTAAGTGGAGTTGGCAGGGTTGAGCAATGTAGCACAGAGAGAAGGGGCCCAATGCTGAGCCCTGGGGGATGCCAGCTGAGGCAGCATGTAAACCAAAGCATCCCATGTAATGTGCAGTTAGGCAGGTCAATATGACCTGTGTGCAGAGAGACCCCAGTCTGCAAGGGGAGCAAGAAGCAGCTGAAGTTTTTAACATTATGTGAACAGACATGTCTAGAAGTGTAAGGACTGAAGGAGGCAGCGCTAGTGGTGTCATATGCCCAGGGATGGACTGGGACTATAATTCCTTCCAGGAGGATTAGCCACAGCCCCCTATCATAGCATCACACATCATCAGTATGCCGTCATACATACCTGTATATATGTTCACACACAGTACTAAAAAAAAAAACTTGACCATATATTAACATCCACATCCACTGGTATAGCTGCCTTCTTTTAACACTGACTTGTTCCATTTATGTTGTTTTATTGTGTTTACTCTGTGTATTGTCTAGGGTTTGTCTTTTACCTATTTGTCTTTGTCTGTTATGGACCCTGAGTCTGCAATAAAGTTTTGAATTGAATTGAATTGAATAACATGACATTACCTAGTGGTGTGTGAATATAAGGAGAATAGTACCTCTATGAAAAGGATGCATGACTACCAGTTACTACCAGTGACCATGAATGCTATTTGTCAATAAATAAATAACCTTACCTTCCAGCATTTGACACCCATATGAGCACAATGAGTGAGATATTGTGAAATGCAACATGTCTGTATCAGAACAGCAGTTCTACTCACAACGTCCTCTACACAACCAACCAACAAGTGGCAGAATAGGCGACAATAACTCAAAGAAATTAGCGGTCCAACCAGAAGCATTATGATCCATACCCTATATAAATTACAGTAGAAGAGAAATAAAGAAATTGCGACTGAGTGGGGCAATGGAAAATTCTTCTTCCGGCTTATTCCCTGTTTTTCAGGGGTTGCCACAGTGGATTTTATACTTTCCATCGGTACCATGTGAGGGCACAGCACCAATGGCAGCCGTTGTTAACCTGGGCCTCAACCAATCTGGTTCCGGTATGGTCTTCTCAATCCACATACTGATTTGGCAAAATTGTATGTTGGATGCCCTCCCTGACACAATCACTAACCCTATGGTCAGGGTTGGGAAATTATTGGAAAATAAAAAAATGGGAAAATATTTATCAAAAATAAAGCTATGATGATTCTTATTACTATTCAATTTGGGTTTGAGTTAGGCAGAGGATTTATTAACTCAGAAATAAAAGTTACTGAGCACAACCAGAAAAGCCTGGTGTCCAGAAGTCTTCAGTCATAGAGAGAGAGAGAGAGAGAGAGAGAGAGAGAGAGAGAGAGAGATATCTTTGAGTGAGACCAGTCTACTCGTGCAGTCAACCCAATTAACAATCCCTGGTACTTTATTCAATCCCATTTGGGATGACCGTCATGATAATTATTTGTGATTATAGGTAAAGTAATTATCAACACTCGCTCTACTGCTGTATTAACTTGGGCAGTTTGGCTTATTAATTTAAAACCACTTAAATAAAATTACCAACAAAAACAAAACAAAATAACGGGGGGAAAAAATAGATTGGCCCATTGTGGCTGCAGCCCACCAGAAAAACTCGCAATGCTCTGCTGGATGTTTCTTAAGAATTGGGGCAATGCAGCCAGCAATTTCCCCTCGGGAGATGAATAAAGGATTCTGATTCTGATTCACACTGTTAAAGATACAAGATCATCGATTTACACTTGGTGCTAACTAGTGGGTGCTCTGACCATCTTTCTGTTCATGACAGTGGTCATCAATAGCTATGATCACATTTGCATACAAAAAACACCCTTTCTCTTCCTAAATGGTTTGTGATATCATGAATATAAGATATAAAAAGATTCTTATCCCCCGTTCTCCAAACCACAATAAAAAAATTCTCTTACAGAGTTGACTTCACAGAAAAGTCTGATTGACCTCTATTCATTCTCCTCTGGTTAGCCCGGTTTTAACACTCAAATTCAAATGGAGGTGACTTCAGATATTCGTGTTGATGGACCATCTTTGTTCTAGAGAATTTCTGTGCCATCACCTGTCTAACTTAACTTGAACCTTAGCTAACCTCAAGCATAAGCATGTCGGAAGAGTAGTGACCTCGCCATGTACATGCTGACTAGCTCCATTTTTAACTGCGATAGTCTGCAACAACAACTACTACTACTACTATTACTACTAGTAGTAGTCTGCAACCGAACTTTAAATGACTTGGCACGAATGTTAACCAACTTGACATTAGCTACCTGGCTAATGGTTGCAGCACCTTTGCTAGCTATAGTTAGCTTTATTTTCTTACCCACAAACTAACATAACAATCAATTTAACATAGCGTAGGTTTTTAAACAATGGCTTCAATATTTTAACTTTTTGTACTACTTATTTCTCTCTACCTTGCAAAGTTTTGTAAAGACTAGACACAACATTGAGGTAACTCTTAATAGCCCAGTATGTCAAAATTGCTTAGTTCTTCAAAATTACCTCCCCAGGTAACGTTTTAAAGAACATGCATAGACACATTGGTTTAAATGGGAACGAAAAGACCACTTGGGGGCGTCCGGGTAGTGTAGCGGTGTATTCCATTGCCTACCAACATGGGGATCGCCGGTTCGAATCCCTGTGTTACCACCGGCTTGGTCGGCGTCCCTACAGACACAATTGGCCATGTCTGCGGGTGGGAAGCTGGATGTGGGTGTGTGTCCTGGTCGCTGCACTAGCGCCTCCTCTGGTCAGTCGAAGTGCCTGTTCGGGGGGGAGGGGGAACTGGGGGGAATTGCGTGATCCTCCCACGTGCTATGGCCCCATGGCGAAACGCCTCACTGTCAGGTGAAAAGAAGTGGCTGGCGACTCAACATGTATTGGAGGAGGCATGTGGTAGTCTGCAGCCCTCCCAGGATCGGAGGAGGTGGAGCAACAACCGGGACAGCTCGGAAGAGTGGGGTAATTGGCCGGGTGCAATTGGGGGGAAAAAGGGGGGGAAATCCAAAAAAGAAAAAGACCATTTGAAGTGGTGTGCATCGTGGTAGGCTGTGTGGTTACAAATCAGCATCGTGCCACTCATGGTATGTGTGAGGCCACATATTAGAATATTGTGAATGGAAAGCTGCTATCCACGACTGAATGGAGTGATTGTGAACTAATTGGGTGAAATACAAGGCTGACCAGCACACTGCATAACTTGCTGCTCTGCTCCCATCATGCACTGTGCACGGCTGCATATCCTGCTCCACACAGACAGTGAATACAATGTGTTGGTCCGATAAACCTTGCAGATTAGGTGTGAATGTATATTTACATGGGAAAATGGACCAAGTCATGATTGTAAGCATTCACCAGTGGAGTCCAATCAAGTACCACTGGAGAGATGATTAGTCCTCTGATTAGATCCTCGGGCATGCCATCTGATTTCCCTGATTAGTCCTCTCTGTCTGGTTACGGTGTGTTAATCAGGGAAATAAGTCGGTGTGGTGTCGGGTTGATATGAAAACCTGCGTACACATGGCCCTGCAACAGTGCATGAATGGTGGCCACCGGTAAACGTGTTGTCCTCTTCTTCTGCCTTGTTTAATTCCCCAGGTTTTCCATATACAGACCAAACTCTCAAAACAGCAAACACGCATCACTTCACCTTTGACCTGAAGTGCCCACTTGTGTCTGTTGTGTCATGGCACAAATGAAAAATGCATACGACTATATTAATAGTCTGCATATTAATTCATTTGCTTGCCCAAGCGTGTGCATACACACACAAACTTACACAGAGACATGCAGTGAGACACAAACTAGGCTCACACACACACACACACACACACACACACACACACACACACACACACACACACACACACACACACTTGGACATGCTGTGATGGGAATATGGGTGCAATGGCAGTGATCCCTCTGGGGGACCTATGAAAGGAGTAGGCTGCATTTGATATGAAACAGTAAACAACATCGGGTCTACATTATTTACAGAGCGAGTAGTCAGCTTAAGTTGTTGTCTAAGTGCTATTTCATAAAAGCCCTCTTCTCTAGACTGCATGGGCAAGTGGCCTGGGAACACAACAAACACATCAGTTAGCTCTGTTAGAGCAAGGACCACCTTGCGGATTGTGAGGCTGACCGTGTTTTTGCTTAGGTTCTCCGCATCACCCACAGCATACATGAAAGTACCCGTAGTAAAAAAAACACCGGCCAGTGCATCGGGTCTGCGGGGCTTGAAGTGCACGACTTCACCGAGTCGCCAGCTGAAGCGGACAAAGACAAGCCGTTCCCTGCGCTGAGAATCTATATCTTTCATATACGTAGATAGGCATCGGGGAAAGCCAAAGGATTTTGTCGATCTCTAAAAACTCGTGCCTTCCTAAGAGACCCTCTCGCTAGTCCAGCACTGAGGTCCACAGGATCCTCTCAGAGTAGTGATAACATTGTCCAAGAGAATTGATTGGTCAGTAGGCGGTGCTTTTATACGTGTTGATCTGTTATATGAGAAATAACCTGCTCCGGAGCAGGTTAGGTGTGCACTATAAGTTACCAGGGCGATGTACCCTGGAAACAAACGAACCATCGCCGTGACGCTGGAAACCCAGGGTTACGCCTGAAGTTACCTCACTAACCAAATCCTGCTTCGTAGTATGGGCCTCTGTTCTGTCCTGGCCGCAGTCAGAGAATAAGTGCAGATGTCTCATAAGTAAAATGCTGTCCTGCAGGGGCGTCCGGATAGTGCAGAGGTCTATTCCGTTGTCTACCAACACAGGGATTGTCGGATCGACTCCCTGTGTTGCCTCCGGCTTGGTTGGGCGTCCCTACAGACACAACTGGTCGTGTCTGTGGGTAGGAGGCCAGATGTGGGTATGTGTCCTGGTTGCTGCACTATCCTCTCCTCTGGTCGGTCGGGGCGCCTGTTTGGTGGGGGTGGGGGGGGGACCGGGGGGAATAGTGTGATCCTCCCACGTGCTACGTGCCCCCTGGTGAAACTCCTCACTGTCAGGTGAAAAGAAGCAGCTGGCGACTCCGCATGTATCGGAGGAGACGTGTGGTAGTCTGCAGCCCTCCCCGGATCGGTAGAGGGGGTGGAGCAGCAACCAGGATGGCTCTCGGAAGAGTGGGGTAATTAGCCAAGTACAATTGCGGAGAAAAAGCCACACAAAAAAAAATGCCGTCCTGCAGAACAGACAAGTCCCCCCAGGTATCGAGTGGTTTGTCAGGTTCTTCTCATCCAGAGTGACCAAGCCAGCAAAGTCCTGTCCAGCCTGGTCTATTTCCCACTCTGTAATGTAATTATTTGGCTCAGCCTCCAGTAGATGTACTGAGGGCCTTACCCATTGATCTACGTGTACTCGTCCTCCTCGACCAGGTCCTGCACCCTAATCCTTTGCACCTGAAAGCCCGTAGCCCAGAGCTGACAGATTTTTGTAAATAACTAAAGTTCAAGAACTCAAGAAGTACATTCATTGGAGAGAAATGAATGGAGCTAAACCTTTCATTAACTTCACTCGTCACCATCAATCAAGGTTTTCAGTATTGTCTGAACACTCCATTAGTCGCTATAATACCGAGCAGTCGTCTCTGTGTCTCTGAAATACCGCCGAAATTGTGTCTACCGGTACCATCACTGTTAAACAAGCCGTGAATGGGAAACTGACTTCCTGGTTTGCCAATAGGCTGCATTGCATAAGAAAATGTATATATCGGCACGGCGGCCCAGTGGTTAGCGCTGTCACCTCACAGCAAGAAGGTCCTGGGTTCGAACCCCAGGGTTGTCCAACCTCGGGGGTCATCCCAGGTCATCCTCTGTGTGGAGTTTGCATGTCCTCCCCGTGTCTGCTGTGGGTTTTCTCCGGGTGCTCTGGTTTCCCACAGCAACAAAAAAAAAAAAAAAAAAAAGACACGCATGTGAGGGTTTGTAGTCCTGTCTGTGCCCTTGACCGAGGCAATGGCAGGATGAACTAGAGTCGGTCCCCGGGTGCGGCACAACGGCTGCCCGCTGCTCCTCGCTACACAGCTGGGATGGGTTTAAATGCAGAGCATAATGTCCCCACCGGGATCAATAAAGTATCTCAAAATCAAAAAATATATATTTTACAGCTGTATAAAAGAAAATGTGAATAACTGCCACATTACGCAGCTGTGTGTAGAGTTGTTATTCACGCCAATCTCAGGCTATGCATTGGCAGTGAATTTATTTATATTTTCCGTGGGCAATTGGAAAATCGTGGCGTACAGCTTTACAGATCTCTTTTTATGCCCTTTAGAATTGTGTTAGAGGTTGTTTTGACCCGCTGGTCTCTGCTTTTCCTGCCAATCTGTCTGAACCCTACCCAATTTATTTGTCTGGTGTCAGATGGGAGATTCTAAAGATCAATTTCCAGATACACCGAGCCGCCTCTCTTTCCACAACCCACCAAGTCACTTTCCCCTTAACTCCCTCCCTTTAGCTGCCCCCGTCCTCCATCAGGCCAGAAATGCAACAATAATTGTTTCAGCTGAGTTGTTCAAGGTAGTTGCACAAAGTGTTTTGAACGCTACCCTATTATCATCATTTTCCCTCTCTAGTATAAAAACAACAATCTTACGCAAACACACAGAGTGAATTAGTATGTCGTTGCAACTACTCGTTGGCCTCGCAAAAATAAAACGGCTTGTTTTGAGACATACAAGCAATTTGGTTTTGTTTAAGGCCGGCGGTGAGGTATAAAAAACGGTTAGGCGTTACAGCCGTTTGAACCGAACTACGGAATTATCACAGTTTTCTCGCTCAAAACCACCTTGTCCTTGAACTTGGTTTTGTGATATTATGATTTGATATTTAGTGTCGTGTCATTATGTACACTTATACATTTCAAAGTGGCGGCGGCACACTTCAGATATGACAACAAGCCTTTTTTTTCACGTTTCTGTGATTCAAACTCACATGAAGATGAAAGTGGTTGGTGAAAAAAGAATGTGGTGAAGCTGTGAAATAGAACATACATAAAAGACAAGCCTCTCATCTTAAACAGGTATCCATGATTACCCACTGACCGGTTTGTTTATATCGCACTTGTTTTTTTTCTGCTTAACATTTCCTGCTGGTTCAAGTTAATTGGCTACATATCAGACTAGCAGAGGTACTCGGCATTGCCCGGGGAAAATGTTCTCACCAAAACAACCAACACGATCTGATCTTTACTATATAATCGATGATGAAATATAGGATAATTTATGATATGATAAATATGATAAACGAATGCAGAATAAATGAATCTTATTAACGAAAATGATCAAATGTGATAATTTCCAATCCCTTCATCAGGCTTCTTTGCCAATGTGTGTATTAATCGCTCAGTGCTCGAGCGCCTCAGGGTAAACCACGTTGTGTGTCTTACTATTTGGCGTTAGGATAGCGTTGACAGTGTTAGGCGTAGTGCCTCCCTTGACCACTGGAAAGATTTGCCAGAAGTTTTGCCACAAAATAAACTCAATTTCGCAAATAAATCAAATTTTTTACTTGGTTTTTGAAATATTTTTCGAACTTTGCAATCCTTGGAAAGTGCTGATTCTAAAGATACCTTTCTTTTTGTTTTACACTGAGTATTTCTGGAGTTTTAAGCGAACATACAAACGTATGCTCTTGCTTTATATAGAAAGATGTTGAAAGAGTACTTAGAACATTTCTACTTCTACTTACTATCGTCCATTGTCATCTGCTGTACCTATCTGTTTCTCACTGTTTGAATGTAAAAATTTCTGATGCCACATCCACACTACCGTACACACGGAGGCCAGCAAAATCCCATCTTCCAAATGGTTCTCCACAGTGGATTAATTTGAAAATGCATTGTAGCGTGGATGGCGAAGATGGCGCCGTCCGAAACCACTATCACTGAACTTCCCATAAGCTGCCAGCTCAAGTGGTCCACGCATGCCCGACAGAAAAGACTTAAGCTTTTTTTTTTTTTCCTGTGGTTTTGGCATTTAAATATGGACAGTGAACATTTTGAAAAGGATCTGAAAAGGATTGTATGGACAGGAAACTTGCAATGTTTTTTGTTTTTTTGTTTTTTTTGTTTTTTTTTACATGAAAACGGCATTTTACAATTTCTCCAGATTAGTGACTGTAACTAACGTAGGACCTTACAAATAAATTTGTCCAGGGTGACAGAGCCCTTCTCCATTGCTGCCCCGCCCTCTGGAACTCTGTCCCAAAACACATTAGAGACTGCACCGATCTGTCCACGTTCAAATCATTAATCAAATCTCACTTCTTCAGAATTGCTTTTAATGTGTGGTTAATGTTGAGTTTTATGCTTTTGGTGCTTTGCTTTTACATTTATTTTATCACATGTAAAGCATCTGAGTATTTTGAAAAGCGCTGTACAAATGAAATTTATTATTATCATTATTATTATTATTATTAATGTTTGCATTAAAGTGGATATCAGCGATTTAAATTTGGAACACTTTTTATAATACCTGGTCATATACTTTCTACATCCCGACAGCTATCAAGTAAGTAGATGCGCTGCCAAAAAATGTAGTCCCTGTGGCCGCCCTAGGCAATATAAACAGAGACAGAACATTTTGTCTGTACCTGCCCCTTATCAGCCAATCAGGAGGGTTCTTTGCAAGCGTTTCCATTGCTTACCACCATCCATCCATCCATTATCCAAACCGCTTATCCTGCTCTCGACCACTTTAATAGGAAAATTACCAGCTTGTGAAGCTGTGTTTTAATTTCAAATCCATGGAAACCACCTCCTTTCAACAAATTAGTACTGTTTTTTTAACTTATATTCACATTTCTTTCTGTGATTTTAAACCCACGACTATTGCTGTAATCAGAGCCTTCGCACTATTCAGCTGGTGCAAACTTCATTATGTCTCCCATTTAACCAATTTCCTTGAAACAATCTAGTTCTTCTACAAGCATTTCCATATTTGAAACCCCTAAAAAGTGGTCCTCTACCAAACTATGCCACAGATGAGGTGACATGTGTGACACTGCCACCAATTGTAGGCTCTAGCTTTGCTCATGAAAACGTATTCATTCATTTGGTCCCAGTGCTTTCCTCCTCTGGGGATTTATATATGCAGTGGCCTTTTCCCTGAGTTACCAACTGACAATCACTGTTTAGCATCCATCCATGAGAGCACGGCTGTGTGTCAGTGTACTGACATCTGAATGGCCTCCTCACTCAGCCTGTGTTAAGGCGTCAACACCTTTGTCTGGTCCTGACAAGAAGTCGGCACTGATGGATCTGACAGCGCGGCTCCCAGTATCATTCCCAATGAGAGGAGGTCTGGAGGAATGCATTCCTATAGGACCTCCTCTCTCTCTCTCTCACTCTCTCTCTCTCTCTCTCTCTCTCTCTCTCTCTCTCTCTCTCTCTCTCTCTCTCTCACTCTCTCTCTCTCACGCACACACACTTTCACCGCCTTCCTCTTCTTTACTGCCCTCTGCTTCTCTCAAAAAATCAAAATGTTGTGAAGTGGTTCCATGCAGTCATGTTAAATAACTTTTTGGAAAGTTGATTTATTGATATCTACTCAAGGAACCAGAAATTACTTTACACTTTTGTGTGGGACTACTTAATAACATTTTCAAGTAAATCCAACATTTCATTTCTTTTTTTACTGTCTCTATTTTCTTTTTTTATCCCCCCCCCCCGTTTTTCTCCCTCACTTTGTCTATCATTCTCTTTTCTCTCTCTCTCTTGCCCTCTTTTTTTGTCAAATATGTTTTATTAAAGAAGGATTTCAAGATTTCGGACATGAGAATGCAGTCTACTTTTTCATTTAAGAAAAACAAATCAAGAGAATACAACAGATAGTACAAGATTATCCAACATAAATAAACACACAAATACTATTAACACCCCTCCCTTTCTGCTCAGTACGTAGTATATGACAATAAAGTTTGCAATGGAAAATAATAAAAACAAAGGGTGAAAAGTAATAATGGAAAGTCGACTACGCGAGGAGTGTCCACTGTGGGTTGTTTCTTAGGCAACAGATGAGGGGCAGCCAGATCTTATTGAATTGTGACTCTATTCTCCAGAGAGAACCTTATATTTTCAAGGTAAAGGGTATTGGACAATTCATTGAGCCATAGCATAAAAGTGGGACTTTCCTTCTTCTTTCAGAATGTCAAAGTTAATTTTTAGCTGTAATCAGACCATAGGAAAGTAGTTGCTGTTGTGCTCTTTTTAATACAGATGTGGAATCGGAGGTTCACAGCACAATTAAGACAGGGTCAGGTTCAATGTGGATATTAAGAATATCAGAGATTGTTTTGAAAATTTGTTGTACAACATCTCTCTATCGTGGGACAGAGTGAAGCTATAGAGGAGATTTGCCTCTGCTATATTGCATTTATCACACTGTGAGGAGATGTCTGGAAACATCTTGTGGAGCTTTGATTTTGAATAGTGGAGTCTATAGATAACCGGAAACTGAATGAGACAATCCCTAGAGTTGATAGAGCAAGCATTAATATTTTTAAGGCTCTCTTTCCAGGTCTCTTCGGGGCTCTGCATCCCCAGCTCATTTTCCCATGCAGTTTTGATTGCTATCATAGAGGGGGTTTGGCACGTTGTAATGAATCGTAAACGTGTGACACCGTTCTGTCAGGACCCGTATTTTGAAGAAGGTGCCTATCTAGACCTGAGGGCGAAGCACTTTTGTACATAGTTTCTGATGTGCAGAAACCTGAAAGAAATACTCCTAGGAGTTAATACGTTTCTTGCAACTGAGCAAATGAGACAAAGGTTCCACTCAGGTAAAAGTCACCAATTGTGTGACTACCCAAGTCTCTTCACGTTAAGAATCCATTATCTAGCTGAGATGGGGGGAATGAATGATTCCCAGCTTCAGGGAGCAGGAAAGAGAGCGAACTAATCCTGAAACGCATCTTAATGTGTTTCCAGATTGTAACCATAGTATGTATATTGATGCTTCCACAATAAACAGATTTATCAAAAGCCACTGGAGACGGGATCACTGCACCCAAACTATATGGGCGTCATTGCTCCCTCTTCAGCTGCAGCCAATGAGGGGGTTTGGGTGAGTGGTCTGTGATGTTGAAGCCAAAAATATTTAGGTCTGTATGAATTGACTCTGAGGGGCTCAATAGCCAGCGTGGACAGGAGGGGCAAGAGGGAACATCCCTGTCTTGTGCCCCTAAATAGGCTGAAGTAGGAGGATAACATCCCATTGGTTAATAATTGCGCCCTGGGATTTTTGTACAAAAGTGTAATCCAGGCTATAAATATATCTCCTAATTTGAATTTGTCCACCACGGCAAGTAAATGGGACCATTCTACCTATTCAAATGTCTTTTTGCTATAAAGAGAGACAACTACAAGATCACTAAGGCTGGACTTCTAAAGTTTGTGAAGGAATTTCTACCACGGATAAATCCAGTCTGATCCGGATGAACCAGCAAGCTCATATACCTGTTAAGTCTATTTGCTAAAACCTTAGCCAATATTTTCTGGTCCACTTTAAGGAGAGAAATGGGCCTATATCCCACAACCTCCTCCGGGTCCTTGCCCTTTTTCAGAATGCGTGTTATGACAGCCTCGTTAAGTATTTGTGGCAGAGACCTATTTTCAAGGACCTGAGAGAACATATTAAGCATGTAAGGTGAGTGTGTCAGCAAATGTTTTGTACAGTTCGCAAGGGAGCCCGTCAGGACTGAGGGGCGGGGAGCGGTGTTACCTCCTTTTAAAGTTGTATTTTTTTCTTTTAGCATCTCAGGGATGATGTCTTTGTTTAGGAAGGTGTAATCCTCTTGTGTAAGAGAGGGAATATTCATATTTTCAAGAAAGCTTTCCATAATGCGGGGTCCTGCATTTGGTTTGGAGGAATAAAGAGTTTCATAGAATTCTTTAAAATGCTTGTTTATATCTTTCACTGAGGTAAGACAGGCTCCATATTTGGACTTGACTTTATGGATCGTGCAATCCTTTTCCAGCGTGCATGGTTTTCTGGTGAGCAATTTTTGTAGTTTCTCCCCAAACTCAAAGTACTTCTGCTTTAAGAAGAGAAATGATTTTAAAATCTTTGCTGAAATAATCTGATTATACTCGAGCCTCAAGTGCAAAATTTGTTTAAAATTTGTCCAGTGAGGGGTGGTGCGCATTCTCCTTATCTAACTGATGAATTTGTTCTTCTAACTCTAGAAGCCTAGCTTTATTTAGCTTATTTCTGTGTCCCAATAGGAGATTATACAACCCCTCAGATAAGCTGTTAGAGTCTCCCACAGTAAACGTGGGGAGGTCTCTTAGGTACCGTTGGTTTCAAGAAATATTTGCATTTGCAGATATTCAGAAAATTTGGGGTCATTAGTAAGTTGAGGGTCCGTTCTATACAGTGGCCGAGAGAAGTCCAAGCCACTTAAATTGAATGCGAATGTAAGGGGTTATAATCGGAAATCAGTATACTCTCTTGCCCTCTTTCGTCCTCTCCTCTCTTTTTCTTTGTCTGTCAACGTCTTTCTTCCTCTCTATCACCCTCTTTCTACTCTTCCTCTCTTTTGCCCTCTACCTCTGTCTCTCACTCTATATCTCTTGCCCTCTTTCTTCCTCTCTCTCTCTTGTTCTCTCACTGTCTGTCTTCCTTATTTTTCCTCCCCCTCCTGTTTCTCTTACTCTTTTTCTCTATCCTCCTTTCTTCCCACTCTCACTTGCTCTCTCTCTCTCTCTCTCTCTCTCTCTCTCTCTCTCTCTCTCTCTCTCTCTCTCTCTCTCTCTCTCTCTGTCTGTCTCTCTCACACACACACGTGCGTACACACATGTGCACACTAACGTGCACACACACACACACACACAATACAAACATGCTCATATACTAATGGATGAGGTGGACATGAAGGCGAGATGCCAGATGGCATAATCCTTCAATAATCCATCAAGTGTTTGAGGCGCCATTGTGTTCTGGCCATTAGCTCAGTGAGGAGAGCATCTTTGAGATGATAATGTTGCTGCTCCCATTTAGTGCATAGCCAAGTCAAAATGCCAATTGTGCTTCAGCCAAGTGTGTACGAATGAGCAGAGATGGAGAAGGAGAAAGAGAGGGGGGAGGTCATTAAGCTGTATTTAGAAATTTGCACAGAGAATCTCTCTCATAATATGTTGGGATAGCCTTTCATATTCCTGCCCGGTCTCGGAGTAAGCTATTGAAATTCAGTGGACGTGTTCATGTAAACCGTCGACAGAAATATGACAGAACACCAGCCATTATAAAATCAAACGGTGCAAAGCCAATGCAGGGTAATGTATGAAATCAAAGATGGCAAAATCAAGCTTAGAGCAGCAATTGCTGTGACAGGGTTTGCATGTGAGCACGCTTGTTTTTTCAGAATCAGAATACTTTATTCATCCCTGAGAGGAAATTGGGAAATTTTACCTGTCTTGTTAAATCACCAAATTAATGTGAATCTCAGACTGGTGAAATATATTATTGGATTAAGTCTGTGTGTAAATCTGGAGAATCAAAGCTGTAAAAAGTTTTTTTCCCCCCTCTTATAACATTTTTTTCTCTCTCTGAAGAACGATGTAATAGAAAATATTAATGTTCCCCAAGAATCTAATAGTCAAGTAAAGTTTATTTGTATAGTCCAACATCACAAGGTAGTCCCAAAGGGCTTTACAGTCAGTATAATAATAATACCCTAACACCATATGAGACAATTTAACAACGTTTGATAGTAAATTTATATTTCAGTATATTTTGATGTTTCTTGAAATGTGATGGTAATAGTCAAACTTGAAGAAATAACCATTGCAACATTGATTTAATCAAAGGGGAGACAGTTACACATAGCATATTTTCATACATTAATGAATTAGAATGACATTGCTCCATTAGCACAAACTAATGTCATGCTAGCCTTGCCCACGTGTGTATCAATGACCTAGTTAACATGTGGGCTCATATGCACATTGTCTATAATGATCCTTGAATAAGTATACAGAAATAAGGATTATTTCTCTTTCAAAATATAATAAATGGGATTTCAACTCATTCTTGATTGGTTTGTTTGCATAAATTCCAACTCTCACTGTCCTCTCATCATCCCTGATTTAGAAATCAGACCAAGCCTACACTGTTAAAATGAAACAGGCTAAAGCGCTTTTTCCAAAGCTACAATGTGGAGATACGCTACATGGCCAAAGGTGTGTGGACACCTGAACATCACCGCCATATCGTCCATCCATCCATCCATCCATCCATCCATCCATCCATCCATCCATCCATTATCTGAACCACTTATCCTGCTCTCAGGGTCGGCGGGGATGCTGGCGCCTATTCAAGCAGTCAATGGGCGGCAGGCAGACATACACCCTGGACAGGCCGCCAGGCCAAAACCATGAACATTAATATGGAGTTGGTCCCTCCTTTGCTGCTATAACAGCCTCTACTCTTCTGGGGAAGCCTTTCCACTAGATTTTGGATCATGGCTGCAAAGATTCACTCCCATTCAGTCACAGGAGCGTTAGTGAGGTCGGGCACATATGTTGGGGATAAGCCCTGGTTCACAGTCGGCATTCCAGTTCATCCCAAAGGTTTTGGATGGGGCTGAAGTCAGGACCCTGTGCAGGCCAATCAAGTACTTCCACACAACAAACTCACCAAACCATGTCTTTATGGAAATCCCTTTGTGCACGGAGGCATTGTCATGCAGAAACGGGAAAGGGCCTTCCCCAAACTGGTGCCATAAAGTTAGTAAATCACATTTCTGATGTGAGCTATGGTTAATTTCGCTGGCACTTGTGTCCAGTGACAATAAAGGTTACTTACTTACTTACTTCTCTAGAATGTCATTGTATTCTGTAGCATTAAGGTTACCCTTCATGGAAACTAAGGGGCCTAGCCCAAACCATGACAAACAGTCCCAGACCATTATCCCTCCTCCACCAAACATTACATTTGGCATTATGCATTGGGGCAGGTAGTGTTCTCCTCATCCTGCAAGCCCAGATTGGTCCGTCAGACTGCCCGACAGTGAAGCGTGATTCATCACTTCAGAGAACGTGTTTCCACTGCTTCAGAATCCAATAGCAGTGTCCATTACACCGCTCCAGCCGGCGCTTGATATTGCACTCGGTGATCTTGGGCTTGTGTGTGGCTTCTCGGCCATGGAAAACCCATTTCATGAAGCTCCCGACTAACAGATCTTGTGCTGATGTTGCTTCCAGGGGCAGTCCGTAACTCGGTTGTGAGTGTTGCAACCGAAGACAGACGATTTTTACATGCTACATGTTTCAGCATGAGGCGGTCCGGTTCTGTGAGCTGTTGTTGCTCCCG
>NC_079218.1:11294273-11456773 GCF_029633865.1 Lampris incognitus
ATTCAGACTGGATAAGTGCAATCAAATGGAGGCAAAAAAGAGGAAAGGTGAGGACTAAAGCGGTTGAATTACCAGATAGCAGGATACCAGACGTACAGGACATTTACAAGTACCTAGGTGTTCCACAGTCAAATGGAAACCACGAGGAGGCAGCAAGGAGGTCAGCTAAGCCATCAACACATATTCCCTACCAGTCATCAGATACCCAGCTAGAATAATAAGCTGGCCAAAGGAGGAGAAAAAAGCCACAGATATCAGGACACGGAAACTCCTCACAGTGTACGGAGGGTTCCACCCGAAGTCCAGCAGCCTGAGACTGTACAGTAAGCGGAAAGATGGGGGCCGAGGGTTAGCGAGTGTCAGAGCCATTATCCAGGACGAAACAAGGAACACCCATGAGTACATCAGAAAGAGGACCCCCCCCCCCCCCGCCCAGGACGAACTGCTGAGTACCTCAGGCAGCAGAAGACAGAGAGTGGGGAGGAAGAAGTGGTTTTCTTCTTCTTTCTTTCCTTTCATCTGTTGCCGCATCTGCATTTAGGTCCTCATTTCCTACTCCTGCTCTGACAGACATGGCCCTTCATGGCACATGATTGAGTATTACTACTATACACGTACATCGGCATTTTTAGGACACTTCCGGTTAAGTTCTGGACGGTTGTTTATGGCCAGATGCTAAATGACCGGAAACATGATGGCAACGTGTCGGCGTAAAGAAATGATTTGAATTAGTGAGCTACAACCAGGAGCTTTATGAGGGTGGATGACGTGCCCGATTGGTTCCAGGGGAAGCCTCAACTTTACCTCTTCTCCATCAATGGCTCAAACTTCACCTCTTCTCCATCAATGGCTCAACAGTCTTAGTTATTCAAATTCCTGGGAACCCACTGTCCCCTGGGAGATTTTTTTTCTTCTTCTTCTTCTTCGCAGCAGCTGATCAAATTCAATCGGTCACAAACAATGACAGTCCAATTGTACACTACCATAATTAAGTCCATCCTCACCTTTTTCCTGACCCTCCGCGTTGGGCTATCATCCACGTGGGAGAGTCAGAATCATGATCTGCAGCCTGCGGACCCTTCATTTCCTCTATTGCTCTGAGCTGACCCCTCTCATCCGGGCCACCACCGAGAATACCACCTTCCCTGCAGCAGTGACCCTCATCAATAAATGAACCGTATGCCTCTCAATCACACCGACCGCCATCAACCCTTTTTTTATATCTACTCTCTCTTGTGAGCCGAGATTTGCTTTGCTATTCGCATTACGCAGTAATTCAGGATGTGATTCCAAGTGGTAAAGGGCAGGGTATATTGAATTTACGCACTTAACAGCTATAAGCAATGATAGTTATTATTATTAATAAAAAAAGCTGAATACTTATTGTGTGAGTGCATTCAGCAGGTCCCGTTTGCTGCTCTAGCACTTATAATAACCGTTGCCTTAAAAACAAAGCGGAAGAATCACTGCATTTTAAAACACAGTATGAGGTAGTTGCTAATTCTGGCAACTCTCAAGGCTTTATTTGTCATTTTCTGATTTTCATTCATTCACCTTCAGCCGCTTGTCCGGGGTCGGGTCATGGTGGCAGCAAGCTAAGTAGGGCACTCCAGACGTCCCTCTCCCCAGCAACGCCCTCCAGCTCCTCCTGGGGGATCCCAAGGCGTTCCCAGGCCAGATTGGACATGTGGTCCAATCCAGCGAGTTCTGGGTCTACCCCCTGGGGTCTCCTCCCAGTTGGCCATGCCCGGAAAACCTCCAAAGGAAGGTGCCCAGGAGGCATCCTAATCAGATGCCCGGACCACCTCAACTGGCTCCTTTCTGATTTTAACTTTGCCTATCCATGTATTTACATTTAGATGAAATGGTCAGAAGTAACTCAGAAACCTTTGAGGAGCGTAGTTATTTGCTACCTGGCTTGTTAAGCTGACGCGAGGGAGTGTAAGCTCATTCAAGTGCATTCTGAAAAAAATGTAAAAAAACCAACAACCACCTGCTGAGTGAAATAATTAAGGCAAATGGACCCCTGGCTGATTATCCTTGTATCCACCGCATCCACTCTCCACCATTCATGCTCAGCATATGGTCTTATTCTGAGGGGGGCAAAGTTACGTAATGTAGCAGAGTCCCATTAAATTCTATCAGCCACATTAAACTTGCATCTGAACAAACCGCCATCAAACACTCCAAATCCCAATTCAATCTTGGTTGCTTTTGTATTTTTGATTGAAAATAACAGGCGGTGTGGGTTCAGTGTGGGCAGATCTGGTAGCTGAGTGTCGGAGGAACGGGTGGAAGGCCCACTGTGAGCCGGTTGAAGTGGGCTGCAGGGGCTTTGCAGGCCGGTCTCTACAACAGGTCCTGAGGCTCTTGGGAATTTTTGGGCTGCAAAGTAGAAGAGCCTTTAGGAACATCTCGGAAGCAGCTGTAAAGGCTTCCTGTTGGCTCTGGGTGAAGAGGGGTGACGCGTGGCGTAATGCGCTACCTGGACACAAGTCGGGGCTTGATCAGCCCCCGGCTGGGTCGCTTGGATGAGGGTGTCTGATAGTAAGGTCCGAAACACCTGATGACCTGATGATGTTCATCACTGTTGGTGTGTCCAGGTTGCACCACATGGTGCCTCAAGTAGCCAGCATTGGATGGGTGCTGCTGTAACTGGTAGAAGACTGTTTATTGTCGCTCTTACATTTCAAATATAATGTAGGGTAACGCTTTAAATTACATGATGTTCATTACACAGAAGAAACTGAGTGATTCATGAGTAAACCCATGGAATTGAACTATGGTGAGTGGTAAAGTGAGCAAAACAAGATCTTTTCTATACCTCTAATTTGCATCCGTGTGATGTTAAATGTAATCTACATCAAAATAAAGTCCCACATCACATTGTAGTTTTCAAGTATTTATAGTATTTTGAATCCTTTCTATCACAGGGATAAATAGTAATTATCTGTTAAACCAGAATATAAGGGGAATATTGAATGTTGTGCTGTCTTTACTATGGTTATGCTACTCGGGCCCACGTTCAATATTCACCTTATATTCAAGATTAACAGATAATTACTATTTATCCCCGTGACACAAAGGATCAAAAATACTTGTTTGGCACAGTGTCATGTGTGAATTTGTCCCATACAGTGTTTGATGTACATTATGTTTAACATCACATTATAATGACTAGTAAAATAGAAAAGATCCTGTTTTACTCACATATTACTCAGTAGTTACCACTCATCATAGTTCAGTTACATCTGTTTCTGTGTATTGGATGGCCTGTAATCTCCCCCCCCCCCAGTTCCCCGCCCCCCGAACAGGCACCCCAACTGACCAGAGGAGACGCTAGTGCAGCAACCAGGACACATACCCACATCCAGCTTCCCACCCGCGGACACGGCCAATGGTTTCTGTCGGGACGCCCGACCGACCTGGAGGTAACACGGGGATTCGATCCGGCGATCCCTCCCACAGTCCAAAGACATGTAGGTCAGGTGAATGGGCCGTACTAAATTGTCCCTAGGTGTGAATGTGTCGACCCTGTGATGGACTGGCGGCCTGTCCAGGGTGTCTCCCCACCCGCCGCCTAATGACTGCTGGGATAGGCTCCAGCGTCCCGCGACCCCGATGGGGTTAAGCGGCCTGATAATGGACGGACTGATGGATGGATGGATGGATGGATGGACGGACGGACGGATGGATGGATGGATGGATGGATGGATGGATGGATGGATGGACGGACGGATGGATGGATGGATGGATGGATGGATGGATGGATGGATGGATGGATGGATGGATGGACGGACGGATGGACGGACGGATGGATGGATGGATGGATGGATGGATGGACGGACGGATGGATGGATGGATGGATGGATGGATGGACTGACTGACGGATGGACTAGACCGCCACGCGACCCGGACGCCCCGGATGGCCTGTCATTTAAAGCGTAGCCTAATGCAGACGTCACAGGCTGCACATGAAGATGTGAGGTCATCGTGCTGTTTCACGGGGAACCCAGATGAGGGGTATTTGTCGTTACCGTGCGTGTCTGTGGCGGCGTGGTGCCTGTCTTCGTGTACACCAACACAAACTTCCAGAGCCCAACATGGCGGAAAGCCTGTTTACCCAGTCCATAAACACACTACAGCTGCTGTCGGCATCTTCACCAGGGAGGCAGCAAATATCACAACACGCTCACAAGCCGCTCGTCTGTGTGCGTCTGTGTGTGTGTGTGTGCGTGTGTGTGTGTGTGTGTGCGTCTGTGTGTGTGTGTGTGTGTGTGTGTGTGTGTGCAGCTAGCTTATGACTTGATGATTCTGCCATTGAAACACATATGTTTGTGTAATCGCCCCACCAGTGGAAGCCAAATAGGAAAATAATTGGCAAAACAAACAGATGTGCGTCCCTGTGTAATGTGAGACAACAAGCAGGCGGCTGAAAGATTCAATAAAGCAGACGGGGTGTGTGTGTGTGTGTGTGTGTGCGTGTGTGTGTGTGCGTGTGTGTGTGTGTGTGTGTGTGTGAGGCGGCGGTAAGAGGTGTTGCGTTAGCGTGATTTCATTTATTAACGTTGTTTACCATCCTCTTCATTACCCTCGGATAAAACCGCAGCCTCCGGCACGGATGGTACTGAGTCAGATGAGATGTAAATACGATTACTTGCCTCCGACGTCCTCGCGTAGAAGGCCTTCGTTGGAGCGGGCTTTGCTTTGAAACAGAAGCGGCGTGTTTGCAACGCCGCTTCTTTATGTGCGTGTGTTGTTGCTGTTTTTTATGCACTTGTGTATGCGTGGAGTCGTTGGCAACGCGCCGCTCGCCGGTGGCGAAGTCGTCAGGTGTGTTTGGGGCTTTTATAGCAATATGCTCCGCCGCTGGAATGTGAGGGGGGGGGGGCCGGGGGGGCGGGGTCCCCAGGGGCCTCGGACCCCACGAAACAGCTGCTACCCGGCGAGAGACGAGCCGCGGCACGCGGCCCTCCGCAGACTCGGCACTGTGCTTCTGGATATTGCTGGTGCTGAGGAAGGGGAGCCCGAGGGGGGGAGAGGGGGGGGAGGGAGAGGGGGAGGGAGAGGGGGAGATGCGATGAGAGTGGAGTTAATATTAGGATTGAGTGGTGGCATAAAAAGGTAGAGATGGTAGAAACCCATAGTGTGGTGGTGTAAATGGAGAGGGGGAGAAAAGAGAGACGGGAGAGAAAACAATCGTTGCTGCCACAGAACACAGGAGTCCTCCCAAGAGAGCCTCACCTTGAGGGAGCACCACCAGCACCGCTGTGTGTGTGTGTGTCTGTGTGTGTCTGCGTGTGTGTGTCTGTGTGTGTGTGTCTGTGTGTGTGTCTGTGTGTGTCTGTGTGTGTCTGTGTATATAAATACTATATGCATTCACACGCAAGCAACCCAGTAGGTGGTGCCGGTGTGAACTCACATTGCAGAGTTTATTTATGATGCCCCCCCCCCCGCCCCCACCCCCGCCCGCTGTCAGTCAGAGAGGCTGAACAGAGGCAGTTTAGGAGGCAGTGCTCGGAGCTTGCCGGTACCACAGACTCACTGACGGTGTCTGAATTTTACCACGCTCCGCATGCTTAAAGCTGAGATGTGTAACCTTCTTCCATGGATGAATATGTACTTTATCCATCCGCACCATAGTCACGTTGCATAACGCTGACTGGCGGGGTGTCCGGGCTGCATGGCGGTCTATTCCGCTGCCTGCCAACACAAGGGTCGCCGGTTTGAATCCCCGTGTTACCTCCGGCTTGGTCGGGCGTCCCTACAGACACAGCTGGCCGTGTCTGCGGGTGGGATGCCAGATGTGGGTATGTGTCCTGGTCGCTGCACTAGCGCCTCCTCTGGTCGGTCGAGGTGCCTATTCAGGGGGGAGGGGGAACTGGGGGGAATAGCATGATCCTCCCACACACTACGTCCCCCTGGTGAAACTCCTTGCTGTCAGGTGAAAAGAAGTGGCTGGTGACTCCACATGCATGGACGGATTAATGCACAGGGCCCGGGCCCCAGGGCCCCGCCCTTCTGGGGGCCCCCAAGATTAGCGAAATTACGTCCCCTGAAATCCGCCCCCTTCTATAAATAATCATTACAAGAGGTAATGTTGATTACCAGGGTTTATATAAGACATGATTTCACTACAATTCTCAATCATGGTGGCAAAATATTGTAACGTGCATGGATAAGAAGACACGCCGGCTGCTGGCTAGCGGGTCTGACCCTTTAGTCGAGCGGTTAGCGATGTCTCCTGGCGATACGGGTTCGCTTCCCGGCCGCGGCGCTTCCTGTGGTTGCGTTGTCCCCTGAATTCGCTACAATATTTTTTTCCAATTGTATGCCAAAAATATTCCTGTATTATTTCAAATGTGGATTCATTAGCACCAATGTACAATTTAATGGTATAGGCTACACATACAAACAAAAACAAAAATCATCAGGGTGATTCAAGGGTGATTCGTGTCGGGGTCCTGCATCACCCTGTCAGGGTTTATTTCGTAATAATAACCGGCTCACTGTACATTATCCCTTACATATTCAATGCATTCTGGGAGGTAACGTTAACGTGACGTTTGCGCGCCTTAGCAGTTAGTGCTGGTGACGGGTGAAATAATAATAACAATAATAATAATAATAATAATGTAACGTTTTGTAGGTCCTTTAATAATATCACATGCGTTGCATTGTTTCCGGTGATTACTGTAAGTCACATGACTAATCAAAACTGCTTGGTGAAATTGCATTCAGACTCTGGTGTTGTTATAGGGGGGCCCCGTGAATTATTGTGCCCCGGGCCCCAGATTGGTTTAATCCGTCCCTGTCCACATGTGTGGGAGGAGGCATGTGGTAGTCTGCAGCCCTCCCCGGATCGGCAGAGGGGGTGGAGCAGCGACCGGGACGGCTCGGAAGAGTGGGGTAACTGGCCAAGTACAATAATAATACTAACTGACATCTTTACCGTGGTTGGAGATGTTCTCCATATACCTCTGTTAAAAGTGTTTGTCTGGGTAGGACGAACACTGGTGCAGCAGCAAACACGTTCCTACTCAAACAGCAGAGAAGATTGAAATGTGATGATGATATGGCCATGCTTCTGTTGGATGGACAATTAATATTTACTATACAACAGTGTTCCCATAGAGTGTGATGTAGTTTGTGATACACGTCCACTCCACAAGATGCTCAAATTTGGTTTCATGAATATCAGATCACACCTAGCAACAATTTAGTACAGCCAGTTCATCTGACCTACATGTCTTTGGACTGTGGGAGGAAACCCACGCAGACAAGGGGAGAACATGCAAACTCCATACAGAGGACGACCCGGGATGACCCCCAAGGTTGGACTACCCTGGGGACCTTCTTGCTGTGAGGCGACCATGCTAACCACTGCGCGACTGTGCCCGCATGGTGTGAATGTGTGTGTGTGTGTGTGTGGGCCCTGTGATGGACTGGCGGCCTGTCCAGGGTGTCCCCCCACCTGCCGCCCAGTGACTGCTGGGATAGGCTCCAGCATCTCCCGTGACCCTGAGAGCAGGATAAGCGGTTTGGATAATGGATGGATAACGGATGGATGGATGGATGGGTGGATGGATAACGGATGGATGGATGGATGGGTGGATGGATGGATGGATGGATGGATCGGTGGATGGATTGGTGGATGGGTGGATGGATGGATGGGTGGATGGATAACGGATGGATGGATGGATGGAGGGATGGATAACGGATGGATGGATGGATGGATGGATGGATGGATGGATGGATGGATGGATGGGTGGGTGGGTGGATAGTTTGTAATACATTCAACTGTGTTAGCTTTGGTCCATTTTTACAAGGGTGGGAACTGTTTACTGCTGAGCTGATGGCACACCAGCCACAATGGCTGCCTCACCTGGTTCGTAGTCCTGATACACCTGGTTCGTAGTCCTGATACACCTGGTTTGTAGTCCCCAAAAATCAGAGTCCGCAGGTCTGTTTCTCTCCGTCTCCTACATGGACTATAACACAACGCCGTTGTCCTGGAAGGCTGTCTGTCCAACACAACCACCACATGGTCGTCACGTTTCAAATGAATAAAATAACAAATTATTAACGACACAAAGTCGTGAATTACAGCTTTTTAAGTGTGTAGTGTATATTCTGCGTCCTGTTGGGGCATCCTGCTCAGTGTGTGGATGCAGTATTTACCACATACTGTGTATGGTACACTCGGCGGCCCAGTGGACGTGACCCTTTATAACACAGGAAGAACTCATTCATTCCTCCTTCGTCCGTTTCGGTTTCGCCTCAGCGCATCATTTATGCTAAAAACATATCGTGAAATTGTTAAAAAAAAAACCACTAATGCTAATAATAACTTTTGAATTTGCCATTCCTGGCCACTGCTCCTTTCGCTTTGCCGTCTGCCATGTTGCGCTGATAAATTTCCCCCCGGCTGGTAGTTGTTTCCATTAAAACAACAAAGACGCAAAGAATTATGGGACAATTTCGATGATTTAGGCTCCATAATCTCGGTGCTTGATATTTTCCCTATGAATTATGCATACACATACTTTCAACACAGTAAATTTGCACACTGTCACGGCACATACTAAAATTTGCATACTATTCTATGCAGATGTGATGTGTGTGTGTAGTAAGAACAGACAGCTACCGACTCATTCACAGGCCCAGCTTTGGCGTTGTGGTAGGGAGGTGGTTCTGCGTCTGTGGCAGGAGCCATGTCGCTGCTGGCCCTCGGGGGCAGCTACAAGTCAGCTCGTAATCCTGGGGCGTCTGGGTGGCATGGAGGTCTATTCCGTGTCTGCCAACACGGGGATCGCCGGTTCGAATCCCCGTGTTACCTCCGGCGTCCCTACAGACACAATTGGCTGTGTCTGCGGGTGGGAAGCCGGATGTGGGTGTGTGTCCCTGCCGCTGCACTAGCGCCTCCTCTGGTCGGTCGGGGGCGCCTGTTCAGGGAGGAGGGGGATAGCATGATCCTCCCACGCGCTACGTCCCCCTGGTGAAACTCCTCACTGTCAGGTGAAAAGAAGCGGCTGGCGACTCCACATGTACCGGAGGAGGCATGTGGTAGTCTGCAGCCCTCCCCGGATCAGCAGAGGGGGTGGAGCAGAGGAAGAGTGGGGTAATTGGGTAATTGGGGACCAACCTCTATTTCTATTTGTTTCTGTGAGGCTTAGAACGAGCCACACCCGACTGACGCTCACACCGGCGCCAAGAACCGAGAGTCGGACAGCGTTGAGTTTGGCTGGAGGCCTGTTCGAGTCCGACTTCACTCCCATGGCTTCTGCACTTTTATCACTTTCAGCCCGGTCGGTGTGCAATACGTGCAACGATTGCCCCTCCGTGTCTGTGAGTGTGTCTGTGAGTGTGTTTCCTGATGAGAACGGCGGTTCAAATCCCGGGTGCGGGTTGTATTTCGTGTAATACAGGTACGCGCTGCTTCATATTCTGATGACAAATCTCCCTGCATATGAATAATAAAACCAGCAGTAAACCGGGTGTTCATGTGCCGGTGAATATTACATCGTGTAGGTACGAGTCTCTTCAGGGGAGGGCAAAGAACTCTCTCAGGTGTCTCCGGAGCAAGTCTGGTTATGATTTGATCCGCAGGTCGGAGACAGCGAGCCAATTTGTTCCTCTGGAACACTTTTTTCATAAATGTGTAAATGGCACATTCGGTTTACGTCTCGTGGTATTAGCCCGGAAGTTTCTCTGAACACGGCGGAGAGGCTGAACCCGGTCTGCCGTCACTGACAACTCAAAAACGGGAGTAAGATGAAAGCAGCGGCTCTCGTGGGCAGGTTGGGGAGCGGGTGAGGAACTTGGCCTCCTGCCAGTGGAGACCACACAGCAACCAGGGCTGGTGGACCGGCCAGGAGAGGGGTTAGCTGGGGCGAAACCAGGCAGAACAAGGCTGGCGAGGGAATCGAGGAGCAGACAGGGAACACGGAGTCCGGGAAGATGAGGGGGGGGGGGGGGGGCCAACGAGGACGCGGGAAGACAGGCGGAGCTCCATGGAGACCAGCTGAAGACTGGAGACAAGGGGCTGGCGGAGCAGGCACGATGAGCAGGCGCTACAAGCTGGCAAGACTGGGTTGATAAGGAGTTGAGTTGATGACGGCTGATGAGATACAGGTGGGGACCTGTGCTCTGCAAGCAGCACACACACACACACACACAAACGACAGGTGGAGAAACTAGGGCAGGGGACTGGCCATGAAGAGGAAGACTGGGAGGAAGAGGGTGAATTTGGGGAAGGGGGGGTGCAGGGGCAGATATAAGTTTCAGCTCATTCACTTAAAACTAGACATAGCGTTTGATTTGGGGTACGTTGGTAAACTTTTGACATGACTGTTTATTGAGAAATCATATTTATTCCCACCCACACCCACCAGGTAGCGATGTTCAGACACGCCACAGTTGGGGACAACAGCAAAGCAGCTTCATTTCCTACAGACAGAATGGGGTGTGGGAGAGAGAGCATGGGGTCATATACAAGCTAGCTTCTGGACCAGATGTGTGCTGTCCAAGATGAGGATGGAAAAGGCACCTTCCCTACCGTGAGCGTTCGTTCACTTTGCCCAGGCTACGCTATACGAGATGGGCAATGGATTCCTTTTCTGACGCCGGGCACCCGGATGTTTGGCCCCACGGCCCGTTCTCACAAGCTAACACAATGTTAGCATGGCAGCAAAGGCCACGAGCAGCAATGAGTAATGGCTTGGGTTAAAGGATTTTAATGCACAATGTGGAGGCAAAGAACTGCCTGGCATGAAGCGTTCACACATTTATTGTGGGATCTTTTGGACTCAGAGTTAAAAAGGTTATGAAGCAAAAGTTAGCCGCTAGGCTAATGCGTTGGATGTTTACTGGGGAGTGTGTTGTGCCCAGCGTGTGAAATTTGAACAGAGATTAATTCAACCTGAGTGCCAGTACACGTGCATTAAACAGCTTTAGCGTGCACCCTCCAGCTAATCAGAGACCAGTGTTCTCTGTGACCATGGTATAAATATAATTAATATGCCATTAATTCTGCTTCTGTTAGTCCACTTCCAGTGTGGGAAGATGGCGGTGCAAATTCCCATTTCACCCAGTACCGGTGCGGGAAGATGGTGGCGCGAATTTATGTTTTCGGCAGCCTCACCCAGTACCGTCCATGCAGTCTGTGTGTCCACGTCTGTGTCTAAGTTTGTGTCTTCATTTGATGGCTGGGACAGCTGGTGCTGGATCGGCTGAGAGAGTTTGGTCTGCTGAGTCCTGTGGGCCCAAGGACCACAGCCCTGCCCGGAGCTGCACCTGAAGAGTAAACACCGAGGGCGGTCTGACAGGTTGCGGAAGCGGCACAGGCTAAGCTAACTGCTAGCCCACGCAGACCGGCAGTTCCGACAGTCATCCTGGCTGGCGTTCGTTCTCCTGGACAGTGATTTTTTTATTTTTTTGTAGTTTTATATATGAGGAAAGCCAAAGAGGAGGTTTATGGATGTGGCGAGGGAGGACATGCAGGTGGCTGGTGTGACAGAGGGAGATGCAGAGGACAGGAAGAGATGGAAACGGATGATCCGCTGTGGCGCCCCCTAACGGGAGCAGCCGAAAGTAGTAGTAGAGAGATATGTGTTCTTGTAGTTTTTGGATAAGTTTTTTGTCTTTGTGTTGCGCTGCTGTGGGCTGGAGGAAACGATATTTCGTTTCATTTCACGTACACAAGCGCATGAAATGAAACAACAAATAAAGTGTTCCTGATTCCTAATTAACTATTGTCATACCGTTCTGTTCACATTCCCAGTCAGGGCATTTCATCCCCGTTTAGGATGTTGGTATTCTACCATAATCCCAGCCGTTAATACCCAGGGGTTGATATGAGGGGGGATGCAAGGAATGTCATCCCGTCCCCCTCATTACACAAATTCATAAAAACCACCCCTTTGTTAAAAACGCCATCACCCGCTTCCCATTCTTTTGTTTGTTAATGGCGCTATGTAATATGTCTTAAAGGACAATTAGGCCGCTGCTGTTGTAAATATGCACACGGTACTGGCGAGTAAGGTAGTAGTCGATTGAAGCAGTAAAATCCTCACTGTGTACTATATTGATGGGGAAATCTGTTCTGCTCAGTCTTTCCCACAGCGCCTGTAAGTACCAGAATGCATTGGACGCTAGCATCTGTACGGTCATCCATAAAATTCTCCACACTGATGTTGTTGAATGTCAATTCCACCGGTGGAAATGTAGTTTAGCCGACAGAAAGAGGACGTTTTTTTTTTTTTTTTTTTAATGGTGTCTTGAGAGTGGACTAGAGCAGAGACCACAATACCATTTCTAAACCACTGTGCCGTAATACCATTTCTGAGCTCTCAAATAGTTTTAAACATACTTGGTGTAAGAAAATCTTTTATGTTTAAGAATATGCAGGACTGTGGCTACAGTCAAAAAAGTTATTGTAGCATGTTGAAGCACCCACCCACCACCGGGACCCCCACCATCCCCCAGCCTGGTATCACACTTTTTCATGCTCATAGTCACCAAATTAGTCCTGCGACTATGAAGTTTATCAAGTCCTGTAGCACAATTGTCCAACTTTTGTCACACAGAATGAAATTTAAACCCGTGCATTTTAAATGGGAGCATTTATCGGGCTTTTTTCGTGCCGGCATTTAACATTTAAAATAATTAAATGTCAGAATATATGTTTAAATCAGATATTCAGAATATGATCACACAAATGTGATTCCCATCCCCTTAAATCCCTCAGTGTACTCTCAATTCAGAATTTATAACTTCCAATTCTAGGAAATACACTACAACTACAATTCCCTTGGGTGCAGGCTCCACCAATATTGGCCATAAGTTGAAATGTTGATATGAAACTTATTTTTAGTTCGGAAATGTCAAAATTTTAACGTATCCATGGTTTCCAGAAATGTGAAATGCCTGAATTTTATTCTGGCGTCTGGGTTGCAACCCCTCTTAAGTCAAAGACACGTCGCCCAGTTGAAATGCATTAATTTGAATGGCATTCAGTCCAGCATGGAAAAAGTCTGAGAAATACTCCCATTTAAAATGCATGGCTTTAAACTTTGTTCTGTGTAGCACGAAAAAAATTGGACAGTCGTGCCCTGGGACACGATTCAGTAGACTGATTTTTGTGACTGTGAGCATGAAAAGGTTTATATTGGGGTTGCCACCCCCATATAGACTGACTACTGGTTATGCTGAATGTAAGATGCAAACTGTTGGAAAGTGAATCAAATAAAGTTGCATCAGTTCATCTGGACACAACGTTTATTGACAGATAAGTTTCATCACTCATCTAAGTGACCTCCTCAGTCTCAACTGGCCGCAGGTACCCCCACCCTTATAAACAATACAGCTGCATTAATGGCTGAAACCAACGATTGGTTTCATATGCAGATAGGTGTGACCATTAACTAGAGTTTCAATGGCCATGTGTACTATTCACAGAGGATTGGGGAACTGTTGCAGCCACAGCATTGTAAGATGTTGACAGATGTACTCTTAGGCCCTCCCTCAGTTCAGGGGTGGTCGTTCCCTCTTCACATGGCCTCTTTGGTTCCCCATTCAAACCAGCGTTCCTCTCTATCAAGGATGTGCACATCCTCATCCTTGAAAGAGTGGCCGCTGCCCTGTGGATGGTGTAGACTGCGGAGTCCTGGTCTGTAGATGGTGTAGACTGCGGAGTCCTGGTCTGTAGATGGTGTAGACTGCGGAGTCCTGGTCTGTAGATGGTGTAGACTGCGGAGTCCTGGTCTGTAGATGGTTTAGACTGCGGAGTCCTGGCCTGACGTGTTAGCTCTCCTGTGTTGTGCCGTCCTCTTGGCCAGCGTCTGTTTAGATTCCCCCAATGTACAAGTCATGGCAATCCTCCCGGCACTTAACAGCCTGCACTATATTGCTCTGTTTGTGCCGAGGGACCTGATCCTTGGGGTGGACCAACTTCTGGCGCAGTGTGTTTTGGGGTTTGAAAGCAACTGAGAGGCGGTGTTTGGAAAATGTGTCTCGACTGTTCCGAAACTCCCACCACATACAGAATCACCACTGGTTTGTGCTTAGGCAGCTGTTGTCCTCCTCCTCTCTTCGATCGGCTGGTGCACTGTTTGGGCGTCTTACTGGCTTTGGCAAACACCCAGTTAGGATAACCACACTTAGCCAGGGCCTGTTTAATGCGGGATTTCTCCCCTTCCCCGGCCGCTGTGTCGGTGGGGACGTTGTCAGCTCGGTGGTACTGCATCCTGATGACTCCTCGTTTGTACTCCGGTGGGTGATGAGAGTCAAACCTTAAGTACTGATCAGTATGTGTTGGTTTATGGTAAACATCATCCATCAAATGTCCCCCATCACCAATTGCGATTTCCGTCTAAGAAGACTAACCTGTCACTTTTCACATCCTCCCTGGAGAACTTGATGTGGTTGTCCAATGTGGTGGGTGAAATGTGGTACATCCTGAGGTTAATTTTAACCCAGGTGTCCACAAATCTGAACCAGTGGCAAGGTGGTGCCCCTGGATAGGTTGGAAAGCGGTGTTGAACGGGCGACATTTCTTCCACGCTCAAAATGAACAACTTGGAGAATTAAAAGCCGTGTTACTGACACGTTGGACTGTGTTGACATGGCTTGGTGATGACTGCATTCATTTTCAGCCCCCCCCCCCGCCTGTGTTTACAGGCTGTGGACCGGCCCACCTCCGAGAAACGCACCTCACGGGTCCTTAATAAACGCCCGTCCCGTCCGCGGCCAGAAGTCAGAGACATGTGAGCAGCGGTCCGGCCGCGGTCCGTTCAATCGGATCGCTCGTACTCGCGGCGTGTGTGAACAGGGGGGATGACAGAGTGGAATGAAAAGTGTTTTATTAAATTTCAGCTCTCCGAGACGTGCTGAACTGTTGTGTGGGTTGCCTGGTAACTGCAATGCTCAGAGATACGAGTCCAGAGATGTAGTGTCACTCATGTCTCGCAGCATGTGTTCTCCCTGTGTCTCTATCTCTGTTCTCTCTTTCCACCGTTCCCTATCAGAACCTATTCCTCATCCTGTCAGGTTCCCCCCATCTCCCTCCGTCCTCTCCCTTCCCTGCCCACCCTGTTTCTCTTGTCACGCTGTTGGCTTGGGGGTGGGGGGCTGGACGGGGTGGTGGGGGTTTGAATAGAGATAAACAAATATGATGTGTTTATGTCGCCCCATCGGCACCTCTCACCGAGGCTCTAAAGATGTTGGGGGGTTTTTTTACTACGGATTTCCACGGGGAGATCACATAGCCGAGATTGTGACAGGGAAGTCGTATCTCGACAGCCGGGATGAGGAGGCGTGAATAGCAGCGGGGTCAGACTCTGCCGAGGGAATATTTCACCCGGCCATCAGTTCCATGTAGAAGAGCCAGTGTTGAAAGTCGCATGACATCAGACACGACCCGTCTCTCTGTCGGTCCCTTGTCCCTCTTGACCGGCTGCATGACAGCCAAGTGTGAAAATTGCATGGGGCGCTTGAACGTCTGTGTGTGAATCTAAGTGTGAGTTTCAGCATGTGCGCATACACGAGCACTTGTGTGTGTGTGTGAGGCAGGGAGTCAGAGGTAAATAAATGTGTTGGTTTCTTTTTGCGGCGCAGTGTTTAGCATGGTCGCCTGAACCGTCGAGTCACAGATACTGCATATTCCTCCCTCAATATACAGTTTGGATAGTCACAATCCATTAACCAGGGTGGCACACCGGCGCAGTGGTTAGCGCTGTCGCCTCACAGCGAGAAGGTCCCGGGTTCGAGCCCTGGGGTAGTCCAACCTTGGAGGTCGTCCTCTGTGTGGAGTTTGTATGTTCGCCCCGTGTCCACGTGGGTTTCCTCTGGGGGCTCCGGTTTCCTCCCACAGTCCAAAGACATGTAGGTCAGGCGAATCGGCCGTACTACATTTTGCCTAGATGTGAATGTGTGTGTCGGCCCTGTGATGGCCTGGCGGCCTGTCCAGGGTGTCTCCCCACCTGCCACCCAATGACTGCTGGGATAGGCTCCAGCATCCCCGCAACCCCGAGAGCAGGATAAGCGGTTTGGGTAATGGATGGATGTATCAGTGGATGGATTCTCTTTGCCATTTATAAAATAATGCAACCCAACATAACGCAACAAACATATGCTGCAGTTAAGAGTAGTGAATTTACATTGAAATCTCATGTAAACGATTATACAGTCATGTAGCATAGGGTCTCTAAATCTCACCCATTTTCATTATCTCACACTATCTCTCTATCAGTCTATTTATCTGGCTTTAAGTATGTGGGTGTGTAAGCATGTATATGCTTACATATCTATCTGTCTATCCATCCAACTTTGTATGCGTGTATGTATTGCACGTGTACATTCATTTACAATGTCGGAGGAAAACGTAATGTGAACTTATTGCCTGCCAAGTCACATTATTCTCCATTTGCTGGAGGAAATCAAAGAAGATCTGCAGCCACAAGCCAATAGGATTCATCTGGTTCCAGCAGTAACAAATCTCTTGGCCGCACTTCATTTATTCTCTTCTGGTTCGTTTCAGCAAATGGTGGCATCTGTAGCCTGTTTGTCACGGTCAGTGTTAGTAGCCAAGCTGTCACGTCATATGTTTATATGCATATATATTTCCACTTCTGGTATGGGAAGATGGCAGCGCCAACTTACATTTGTGGCGGCCTCACCCAGTACCGTCCATGCAGTGTCTTTGTCCAAGTCTGCGTCTAAGTTTGTGTCTTCATTTGATGGCTGGGAGAGTGGCGTTGGATTGGCTGAGAGAGCTTGGTCTGCTGCGTCCCGTGGGCCCAGGGACCATGGCCCTGCCTGGAGCTGTGCCGGAAGAGGAAACACTGAGGGCGGTCTGACAGGAGGATGCAGAAGCGGGGCAGGCTAAGCTAACTGCTAGCCCATGCAGGTGGCAGTTCCAACAGTCATCCTGGCATTCGCTCTCTTAGACAGTGATTTTTTTGTTTTTTTGTTTTTGCTTTTTTGTGGGATATATTGGATATATGTGTTTTTGTAGTTTTTTGTAGTTTGGGTATATGTGTTCTTGTAGTTTGGATATATGTGTTCTTGTAGTTTGGGTATATGGGTTCTTGTAGTTTGGATATATGTGTTCTTGTAGTTTGGATATATGTGTTCTTGTAGTTTGGGTATATGGGTTCATGTAGTTTGGATATATGTGTTCTTGTAGTTTGGATATAGTATGTGTTCTTGTAGTTTGGATATATGTGTTCTTGTAGTTTGGATATATGTGTTCTTGTAGTTTGGGTATATGGGTTCTTGTAGTTTGGGTATATGTGTTCTTGTAGTTTGGGTATATGGGTTCTTGTAGTTGGGGTATATGTGTTCTTGTAGTTTGGATATAGTATGTGTTCTTGTAGTTTGGATATATGTGTTCTTGTAGTTTGGGTATATGGGTTCTTGTAGTTTGGGTATATGTGTTCTTGTAGTTTGGGTATATGGGTTCTTGTAGTTGGGGTATATGTGTTCTTGTAGTTTGGATATATGTGTTCTTGTAGTTTGGATATATGTGTTCTTGTAGTTTGGGTATATGGGTTCTTGTAGTTTGGATATATGTGTTCTTGTAGTTTGGATATATGTGTTCTTGTAGTTTGGGTATATGGGTTCTTGTAGTTTGGATATATGTGTTCTTGTAGTTTGGATATAGTATGTGTTCTTGTAGTTTGGATATATGTGTTCTTGTAGTTTGGGTATATGTGTTCTTGTAGTTTGGATATAGTATGTGTTCTTGTAGTTTGGATATATGTGTTCTTGTAGTTTGGGTATATGGGTTCTTGTAGTTTGGGTATATGTGTTCTTGTAGTTTGGGTATATGGGTTCTTGTAGTTGGGGTATATGTGTTCTTGTAGTTTGGATATAGTATGTGTTCTTGTAGTTTGGATATATGTGTTCTTGTAGTTTGGGTATATGGGTTCTTGTAGTTTGGGTATATGTGTTCTTGTAGTTTGGGTATATGGGTTCTTGTAGTTGGGGTATATGTGTTCTTGTAGTTTGGGTATATGTGTTCTTGTAGTTTGGGTATATGGGTTCTTGTAGTTTGGATATATGTGTTCTTGTAGTTTGGATATACGTGTTCTTGTAGTTTGGGTATATGTGTTCTTGTAGTTTGGATATACGTGTTCTTGTAGTTTGGGTATATGTGTTCTTGTAGTTTGGGTATATGTGTTCTTGTAGTTTGGATATGTGTTCTTGTAGTTTGGGTATACATGTTCTTGTAGTTTGGATATATGGGTTCTTGTAGTATGGATATATGTTCTTGTAGTTTGGGTATATGTGTTCTTATAGTTTGGGTATATGTGTTCTTGTAGTTTGGGTATATGTGTTCTTGTAGTTTGGGTATATGTGTTCTTGTAGTTTGGATATACGTGTTCTTGTAGTTTGGGTATATGTGTTCTTGTAGTTTGGGTATATGTGTTCTTGTAGTTTGGATATATATGTTCTTGTAGTTTGGATATATATGTTCTTGTAGTTTGGGTATATGTGTTCTTCTAGTTTGGGTATATGTGTTCTTGTAGTTTGGATGTGTGTGTTTTTGCAGTTTGGCCAGCCTTCGCTCCCCACGAGCATAAATGAGCCTCGGGTGCCAATGACCCTGTCACCGGTTCACTAGTTTTCCTTCCTTGGACCACTTTTTTTAAGTACTGACCACTGCATAATGGGAAGACCCCACAAGACCTGCCGTTTTGGAGATGCTCTGACCCAGTCGTCTAGCCATCACAATCTGGCCCTTGTCAAAGTCGCTCAGATCCTTACGCTTGCCCATTGTTCCTGCTTCCAACACATCAACTTCAAGAACTGACTGTTCATCCATCCAACCATCCGTTATCCAAGCCGCTTATCCAAAGTAGGGTCATGGGGATGCTGGAGCTTAACCCAGCAGTCATTCAGCGGCAGGTGGGGAGACATCCTGGACAGGCCTCCAGGCCATCACAGGGCCCACACACACACACACACACACACACACACACACACACACACACACACACACACACACACACACACACACACACACACACACACACACATTCACACCTAGGGACAAGTTAGTATGGCCGATTCACCTGGCCTACATGTCTTTGGGCTGTGGGAGGAAACCGGAGCCCCCGGAGGAAACCCACGCAGACACGGGGAGAACATGCAAACTCCACACAGAGGACGACCCGGGACGACCCCCAAGGTTGGATGACCCCCAAGGTTGGACTACCCCGCTGTTCGAACCCAGACCTTCTTGCTGTGAAGCGACTGCGCTAACCACTGCTCCACCGTGCCGTGGCATATACAATGAAGCTAATGTTATTTAGGTGATTTGCACAAAACACTGCAGCTGTGCACCGACTGTTCACTTGCCGCCTAATATATCCCACCCCTCGACAGGTGCCATTGTAACGAGATAATCAATGTTATCCACTTACCCGTCGGGGGTTTTAATGTTTTGGCTGAACGGTGTATACATCCATGTATATATCAATCCATCTTCTATCTCTTTATCTCTCTGTATGTGTATAAGTATGCCTCTATCTGTGTCTCTGGCTGGCTATCTATCTGTCTGTCTGTCTGTCTGTCTGTCTGTCTGTCTGTCTGTCTGTCTGTCTATCTATCTATCTATCTATCTATCTATCTATCTATCTATCTATCTATCTATCTATCTATCTGTCTGTCTGTCTGTCTGTCTGTCTCTGTCTGTCTGTCTGTCTGTCTGTCTGTCTGTCTGTCTGTCTGTCTGTCTGTCTGTCTATCTATCTATCTATCTATCTCTCTGTCTGTCTATCTATCTATCTATCTATCTATCTATCTATCTGTCTGTCTATCTGTCTGTCTGTCTGTCTGTCTGTCTGTCTGTCTGTCTGTCTGTCTGTCTGTCTATCTATCTATCTATCTCTCTGTCTGTCTATCTATCTATCTATCTATCTATCTATCTATCTATCTATCTATCTATCTATCTATCTATCTATCTATCTATCTATCTATCTATCTGTCTGTCTGTCTGTCTGTCTGTCTGTCTGTCTGTCTGTCTGTCTGTCTGTCTGTCTGTCTGTCTGTCTATCTATCTCTCTGTCTATCTATCTATCTATCTATCTATCTATCTATCTATCTGTCTGTCTGTCTGTCTGTCTCTCTGTCTCTCTGTCTCTCTGTCTATCTATCTATCTATCTATCTATCTATCTATCTATCTATCTATCTATCTATCTATCTATCTATCTATCTATCTCTCTGTCTGTCTATCTATCTATCTATCTATCTATCTATCTCTCTCTCTCTGTCTATCTATCTATCTCTCTGTCTGTCTATCTATCTATCTATCTATCTATCTATCTATCTATCTATCTATCTATCTATCTATCTATCTGTCTATCTGTCTGTCTGTCTGTCTCTCTGTCTGTCTCTCTGTCTGTCTATCTGTCTATCTATCTATCTATCTATCTATCTATCTATCTATCTATCTATCTATCTATCTATCTATCTATCTATCTATCTATCTATCTATCTATCTGTCTATCTGTCTGTCTGTCTGTCTGTCTGTCTGTCTGTCTGTCTGTCTGTCTGTCCGTCCGTCCGTCTGCATTTTACTGGCAAAGCTCATCCCCTCAGCAACACAGTCATGTAGAGAGGACTGTGTGGGTGTGGGGGGGGGTGTGTGGGGGGGGGTGACTGTCAGTGAAATATAACGGTGAATGTGAGCGGATGTGACAAAAGGGGGAAGGCAAGTTAAAAAGTCAAGAGCCGCTTTGAGTCTTTCATCGTTGAGCTTTTCAGGTTTGCTTTTTTTCCTCTCCCGCTTTCTTCGCCCCGGCGCCCGACTGAGAGCCATTCCTATTGATCAGCCGGGATGACAAAGTCCATATCCGGGGTGCACAACAAGGAGGGAATTATACACTTGAGGTTGTTATCGAAGAAGGAATAAAATCACAATAGTTTTCATAGCCTGCAGACGCGGCACCTGCGGCAAGCCTCCCTTTGTTCTCGCCTCCCCGTCCCCCCTCTCGGGCGCCGTCTCCCCGAGCCGCGCAGGTTTTCAGGCTCACTGGAGGCATTCCAATAGATCCATCAATTTGGCAAAGCAGTGTGTGTGAAGCATAAGAGTCACTCCCCAGGGGCACGCACGCAAATACACACACGCACACATTGCACATGGACACACACATGCACACACACACACACACACACACCAGCAGAGAGCCTCAGTTGTTTATTTCCCTCTTCTCTGTGTTTTCGTTGGCTTATACCCCATGTCTCATACCCCCTTTCGCTCCCAACTAAAGTTCAAGGAATTAAAGGTGTGACACGGGCACAGCGGTTTCATATGCAAAGCGCTGTACCATCTGTTTAGACTCGGGGGGTGGGGAGTGGGGGGGGTACAAAACTACTCCAGATATGTTTGTGAGTAAGTGGTTTTAAAATACGAGTGCTGTTGTAGGACATTAACTATTTGGCTTTTTCGTTCTCCTTTTTCTCCCCAACTGTATCCGGCCAATTATCCGTACTCTCCCGAGCCGTCCCGGTCGCTGCTCCCCCCCTCTGCCGATCCGGGGGGGGCTGCAGACTACCACACACCTCCTCCCATACATGTGGAGTCGCCAGCCGCTTCTTTTCACCTGACAGGAGTTTCACCAGGGGGACGTAGCGCATGGGAGGATCACGCTATTCCCCCCAGTTCCCCCTCCCCCCTGAACAGGCGCCCCAACCGACCAGAGGAGGCGCTAGTGCAGCGACCGGGCTTCCCACCCACAGACACGACAAATTGTCTCTGTAAGAATGCCCGACCAAGCCGGAGGTAACACGGGGATTCGAACCGGCGATCCCCACATTGGTAGGCAATGGAATAGACCGCTACACTACCCGGAGGCCCCGGCTTTTTTAAAATTAGCATAATAATTCCACATGTGTGTGAAAATTGGCCAAATTGTGCAGTTAAAGTCTGGGTTGTCGCTCGGCTAGACAAGCTAGCGTTAGCACTCTTGAACCGCTGCAAAACATCTGTTTTACCATGCCAGTGTTACGCGTCCAGTCAGGATATGATGCCAATAACCTGTCGTGCAAGATACTCAGCTGAACATGTGCAGTCAGTACCGGACCTACTTCCAAATACAAACTCGATACAAAGATCTCGTGTCGTTCTGTTCACAACTGGGTTCGGTTCTTGTCCTGGTGAAACGGTCTCCCGTGGACCATTTGGCATGTCGTGTTCGACACGTCACATTAAACCCACAACCAATGAAAATGCGTCTTTGTATTCCAGATGTGCACACACAACGATGATGGCTTATTGTTATGCGTGGCACTGGGTGGTATGGAAAATATTATCGTGATAATCATAGGGAATTATACATGTTTTCAGTATACACATATATCACCATATCTGCTTACGTGTACAAAAGTACCAAAATTAAGAATCAGTTGAGGTTCATCACGTTGAACTGTTGGGTAAAATATACGTATAATATCAAGTCGAAACTAGCTTTCAGTTAATACGCCATTTTGTGAGAAATGTTAAGTACTAGATTCTTGTTAGCATTTATTCAGACAACAGAACTGTGCCTCACGACATGACAATATCTGCTTTTTGTCCCTATTCAGCCTCACTGCAAATGCAGCCATACACAAGCAACGCATCTGAGTCACCTAGTCCAGTGTTTCCCAACCCAGTCCTCAAGGACCCCCTATCCTGCAGATTTTCATTGTAACCCTGCATAGGTAGCCCTGCTTGTACTTACTCAACCAATCATCTCACAGCACTTAATTACCCAAGGTGTGCAGCATCGGACATAATTCATTGCTGATTGGTTGAATAACTACAAACAGGTACCTATTCAGGGTTGCAAAGAAAATCTGCAGGATAGGGGGTCCTTGAGGACTGGGTTGGGAAACACTGATCCAGTCCACCCGTAACGTTTTAAACCTCCGAATTAACAAAGAGGTGGCGCTACAGAGGCGATCACGAGACAGAACAGGGGCTGACAAAACTACACTCCGTGGATTATCTGGGTGTGCATGAAAATGGGTCTCTCCAGGGAAAAGCTGGAATCTACTTTTATCAACTCCTGCCGGACTCGAAGCCCTGGAATATACTCGGATGTCGGGGCGAGGGAGGCTTTGTAGGCGAGGCTGGATGGCCTCGGGGGTTCGGTTCCTCCTTGTTTGTACATGTGTGTCTAAAACCAGGCCAATATGGTTTCTGTGGAGAAAGGGTTCTGCCTTTCATTAAATCTCTGATATGGCAGCAGTCCCTCCGCCTGGTGGCTGTCGTGTCTCCGCTCCACCACACTGATTACAGAGCTGTCAGCTACAAGCCAGTATGACAGTGCACCGACGTGTGCGTGCACACATATACCCACCAACTCACACACATACACACAGACGAGCGCACACACACCGCCAGTACAACACAAACACAAATCACTCACTTGGTGCATATTGCATAAGAGACCGAGACACATCAGTCATACATTTCTTCAGCTACAGTGCCGTTTTCATAAGATAGGCCATCACACACCCAAACAAAGAGTCAAATTAAGCAATCCATACTCTGCTCAGCAACATACTAAGGCAACATCCACATCCAAATTAGCCACTTTGGAGGCAAAGTGCACGCTTGAAAGGTTCAGATAATGTGACTGGGCTAATTGAGGCCTGCCATAAGGTCTCAATTTGTTGATGATAAAATCTAAATCAGGCCGGTTCCCCCAGCAGAATGGGACGATCAGCGCTGCTCATGCAGGGTGACTGACAATGAAGATAAACCGACCGCTGTGACTGCAGATATGCATCAGACTCTGGTGTGTGCTGTCCTTCCTGCATTGATCTAATCACTTGTTCTTTCTCTCTTCTTCTTCTTCTTCTTTGTCCCTTTTTTTTCTTCTCTCTTTGGCTGTCTTCCTTGCTCTACATCCTGCCCTGCCCACCCCTCCCTCCGGTATTCCAGTGATGGCTTCGAAGGGCAAAGTCCGAGGTGAGTCACCACTACATTTCCCTGCTGCGGTTTTACCGGAGATTCGAGTATACGCTCCGGTTTGGACGTGGTATCACTACTGTGTTTTAGATAGACAGATACTTTGGCCTACAAGAGAAGATTTGTTTTCACCATTTGTGCAGAACCTCGCATACGGTAAATACATGTACACGTACTGTACATACCACATGACATGCACAGAGGGCAGAGAGACAGCCACACATTAACACGAGGGTTCAGAGGTTCCATGAGTCAGGTTCAGAATCAGAATCAGAAGACTTTATTTATCTCTTTATTTATTATCTCGGGGGATAAATAAAGTATTAATGGCGAAGGAACAAAGCTCTTTTTAAAGCGGGCCCGTCTCCAGGTGAGGGACCTGTACCTGGGACCAGATGGGAGCAGGTGAAGAATGGGGTTGGGGGGGATCCCCAGTTATGGTTGGTGCTCTGCATATCGTGGCTTTGCTACTGAGGTCTGGGAGGTGCGGGGTAGGAAAGCCAGGGATATTGGATGCACTGTGCAAGATGTGGATGAGCCGGTTCCTGTTGGCAACGGCTAAGATGGCGACGAAACAGCGGGAGCAGTAAAGTAGTACGGGCTGAATTATACTTTACCCCCTCTGCCGATCCGGGGAGGGCTGCAGACTACCACATGTCTCCTCCCATACATGTGGAGTCGCCAGCCGCTTCTTCTCACCTGACAGTGAGGAGTTTCACCAGGGGGATGTAGCACATGGGAGGATCATGCTATTCCCCCCCCCAGTTCCCCCTCCGCCCCAAACAGGCGCCCTGGCCAACCAGAGGAGGCGCTAATGCAGCGACCAGGACACACACCCACATCCGGCTTCCCACCCGCAGACACGGCCAATTGTGTGTAGGGACGCCCGACCAAGCCGGAGGTAACACGGGGATTCAAACGAGCTGAATTATACTTTTGCACAGTAGCAAGAGAAGGTGAGGTTTGACAAGAAAGTGCCTTGAGTGTTTGAAACCTCACTCGCAGCATGTTAAGAATTCACTGATAGCGTCTTGGGTCTGTAATTTTCATCTCGGGAGTGAGTTGTTCGGGGAGTGTATGTGTCAGAAAACAACAGCGATCAAAATCACTTTCATCGATCGTACGCTATTGCAGCCAGGCGGTTGGAGGAGATTATACAGTAGAAGGGAGAGCGGCACAGCAAGAGGTTTTCTTTCAATGGACACGACTTGTTTGCATTCAGCCGGACGATGGGTATAATCCTCAAAGCTCATATTTTTTTGTCAGGGCCCGGGTTATCCGGCCCAGGGGGCCTTGGGGCAAACACACTCTGTGGAGGGCAGCAGCGCCTCCACACACACACAAACACACACACACACACACACCAGATTCCAACCTGTTATGCAGCTGACCGTGGAAAACCACTTCCTTCGATAAGTTTTCATCACAGTTTAAAGATAGGATCAGTAATTTTTTTGCCCAGAGACCACTGTCAGCAACCAGTAGGAACGTCAACAACATCGGCAAATTTATGCCCGGTTCCCTTGAGCAACGGTGGCCCACAAATGATACAACAAACGCTGATTACGTCACACAGTTCGGCAAGCTAGCTACCTCAGATCTCCCAGAGACGTGAAGTGAAGAGGACATCTTGTTGTAAAACACCGTATATCTAGTCGCGTTATTAACGACAGAACGGTATTTTTAACTTGTCGCACATGGCTTTGTATTTAATTGCAATGCTGTTTACCTGTCCGGCAGTAGCAAGGCCGGCTTGCCATTGGTTTTAATGCCTTTATAGTATCACATTTTTGCCCTTCCAAAGCGATACCTATATTTATGCGTCCTTTGCAAGCGGCATTTGTGATGTAATTTATTTTTTTTGCTGGATGAAAAGGCTTTAATGAATTCTTTAGGTTTGTGTTGCAAGGCTTGTTCTTCGATATTGCGTTGATGATGCAAGATGAATATGTTAGGACCCGTACTGTTGTGGAAGGAAACTGGATTCTGAAAGGGTGGGACGCCCTCTACTGGTCTGTTCAGCAAAATAAAGATGCCGGGCAGGAACACGGGTTTTGAATGCCACAAATCTCAACTCCTGACAATGCCGTCATTTTGTAATTTGGTACAGTTTGACAACTTGTTCCAACTCACCTTGCTATATGCTATGTGATATGGATATATGGCCTTCTTTTTTTTTGCGATGGAAAAGTGTGGTTTTTACTCAGAGTACCTTTAAATCTCCAAATGAACAGCTTTAAAGCTTCAAACCATGGGGTAAGCGTTCCTCCCTATCAAGGATGTGCACATCCTCATCCTTGAAAGAGTGGCCACTGGCCTGTAGATGGTGCAGACTGTGGAGTCCTGGCCTGACAGGTTAGCTCTCCTGTGTTGTGCCGTCCTCCTGGACAGCGTCTGTTTGGTTTCCCTGATGTACAAGTCAAGGCAATGCTCCCGGCACTTAACAGTGTACACTATATTGCTCTGTTTGTGCCGGGGGGACCAATCTTTGGGGCGCACCAATTTCTGGCTCAATGTGTTTTGAGGTTTGAAAGCAACTGAGACTTGGTGTTTGAAAAATACGCGTCTCAACGGTTCGGACACTCCTGCCACATACGGACTCACCACTGGTTTACGCTGAGGCAGCCGTCGTCCTGCTCCTCTCTTTGATCGGCTGGTGCACTGTTTGGGCGTCTTCCTGGTTTTGACAAACACCCAGTTAGGATAACCACACTTAACCAGGGCCTGTTTAATGTGGGATTTCTCCCCTTCCCCGGCCGCTGGGTCGGTGGGGATGTTGTCAGCTCTGTGGTACAGCATCCTGATGACTCCTACTTTAGCAGACTAGTACTAGTACTAGTTTAGTAGACTAATACAAGACTCCTAGTTGAGCAATGTGTCCACTGTTAAGTGCCGGGAGGATTGCCGTGACTTGTACATCGGAGAAACCAAACAGACGCTGGCCAAGAGGACGGCACAACACAGATGAGCAAACGCGTCAGGCCAGGACTCCACAGTCTACACCCATCTACAGGCTAGTGGCCACTCTTCCAAAGACGAGGATATCCACATCGATAAGGAGGAACGCTGGTTTGAACGGGGAGTCAAAGAGGCCGTCTATGTGAAGAGGGACCGATCATCTCTTAACCGGGGGGTGTGGGGGGCTAAGAGTACATCTGTCACCATTTTACAATGCTGTGATTGCAGCTATTCCCCAATCCTCTGTGAATAGTACACATGGCCATTGTAACTCTAGTTAATAGTCACGCCTATTTGCATATTAAACCAATCGTTGGTTTTGGCCATTAATGCAACTGTATTGTTTATAAGGTGGGGATACCTGCAGTCAGCTGAGACAGATGACACCACTTAGATGAGTGATGAAACGTTGTGTCCTGATGAACTGATTCACCTTTCTGTGATAACTTGGAAAGGTTGTTAACAGAACGACCAAGACGGTCATTATGACCGTTTTGGATTTTCAAAGTTTAATAACTTTGCGGGGGGGAAAAAGATACAGACCTGCCACTCCCTGAATGCTCTTAAAATTGCATATATTTGCATTAAAATTAGTTTTAGATCAATTGCACAAAAAAAAAGTTATGATAAGATCCACCTAAAACGACCATGAGCGGTCACAATACTGCTTCTAATTTGTGCGCGATCGTGTGCATCATGCCACTATTTATGACTTGTGTATGTTGCATCATTTCCTTCGCGAAGTTCATTGCTCTGTCCTAGAAACACAGTAGCATCCTTCAGTACACAGAAATAGTCTAAACTTGGTTTTTGATTATTGCCAACATGTCTGGGTACAGACGCCGTTTCAGACGCACCATGACTACCACCGAGGCGTTGCAGTATTTACAGGCGTTGGGCCGCCGCCATTTTAAATTGTTTGAAAGATAGCATTAAAAGTTGTTAAAATTTTATTTTTGGTATCGCTTGTTTCTTAACAGACATACTAACACATGTAATGCATCAATATCTCAATTGCGTATTTATCTTGACAGAATATAGAGTTTAAAAACCAGCCGTCATGTTGACCGCCCATGGTCATTTTAGGCAGTAGTGAAATCCCTATCGTGCTAGTGTTAAGTGTTCTAGTGTTAAGTGTTCTAGTGTTAAGTGTTCTGGTGTTAAGTGTTCTGGTGTTAAGTGTTCTAGTGTTAAGTGTTCTGGTGTTAAGTGTTCTGGTGTTAAGTGTTCTGGTGTTAAGTGTTCTAGTGTTAAGTGTTCTAGTGTTAAGTGTTCTGGTGTTAAGTGTTCTGGTGTTAAGTGTTCTAGTGTTAAGTGTTCTAGTGTTAAGTGTTCTAGTGTTAAGTGTTCTAGTGTTCTTGTGTTAAGTGTTCTAGTGTTAGGTGTTCTTGTGTTAAGTGTTCTAGTGTTAGGTGTTCTTGTGTTAAGTGTTCTAGTGTTAGGTGTTCTTGTGTTAAGTGTTCTAGTGTTAGGTGTTCAAGTGTTGTGTTCTCGTGTTGTGTTCTAGTGTTAAGTGTTCTCGTGTTAGGTGTTCTCGTGTTAAGTGTTCTAGGGTTAGGTGTTCTCATGTTAAGTGTTCTAGGGTTAGGTGTTCTCATGTTAAGTGTTCTAGGGTTAGGTGTTCTCGTGTTAAATGTTCTAGTGTTAAGTGATCTCATGTTAGGTGTTCTAGTGTTAAGTGTTCTCATGTTGTGTTCTAGTGTTAGGTGTTCTAGTGTTAAGTGTTCTCGTGTTAAGTGTTATAGGGTTAGGTGTTCTAGTGTTAAGTGTTCTCATGTCGACTGTTTTAGTGTTAAGTGTTCTAGTGTTAAGTGTTCTCATGTTGTGTTCTAGTGTTAGGTGTTCTAGTGTTAAGTGTTCTCATGTTGTGTTCTAGTGTTAAGTGATCTCGTGTTAGGTGTTCTAGTGTTAAGTGTTCTCATGTTGTGTTCTAGTGTTAGGTGTTCTAGTGTTAAGTGTTCTCATGTCGACTGTTTTAGTGTTTAGTGTTAAGTGTTCTAGTGTTAAGTGATCTTGTGTCCTGCCATAAATTAGATCATCACGTCCAAATCATGCTTCCTTTGGAAGGTCCTCTGGTCTGGTTGATGTCAGTTTGGCACCTTTATGTGGGTTGGGTTTGGAGGCCATTTTGCAAACTTAGTCTATGAAAAGACTTTGCTTCCTTATCTCTGGTGAAATTCCAAATGGGGGAGGAGAGAGAGAGAGAGAGATGGGAAGACCGGGAGACGGGGTCCTCGCGACACCCCAGATGCTAAATCCTCATCAGATGATAGCCGATGGGTTCGGAGATCAGAGACTGTAGCTTTTCTTCCTTTCATGAATAGAGCCTATAGTTGAGGTTCCTGTCTGTATTTTGGGCCCCTGCGACATCTATAGCTTTAAAAATTCAAACGCTGGAATAGAAAGATAGAATTATGTCGGCGTTGCTAAGCAACCTGAACACCGAATCGACTTTTCTGTCTGTCCTTTTCTGCCAAAATCTTAACAGCAAACAACAAATCACGAGCACACTTTTGGGAAAAGTCACGTGGTTCGACGCTTTCAGGGTTCATTTAGTCAGAGTTAGGTGCACTTAACCTTACGTGGAGCTGGAAATGACCTGCTGGACATTCTGGTGTCACTTTTTATCTGAAACAAACCGGGGGAAAAAGATAATTCATGAATTGCACTCAGTAACTGTGAAAAGGGATCCTACTTAAAACAGAAAAAGCTGAACAGATGAAGATGAAGGTAGGGATAAGAAAAGATAAAGGAATAAAGCTAGTTTATCAAGTCTCTCATGGATGCACAGGGACGCCCACATTGTAGATAGGAGATGTTTTTATGGCCTTGCAGTATTTTTTTCTGTCTCCATTTCTGTTTATCAGTCTGCACGATGCTATTGTTATCATCCTTCCTTCGAAGTCACACTTGTCTTCTCCATCTTCCTCCTCCTCCTCCACATCATCATCATCAGTACCAGCAGCACTTAAAGAAATGGCATCAACAGCAGTTCGTTTGCCTCTCTAGTCTTCCGCCCTCTCCTAATTTTATAAACTTTGTCTTTAAATTATGCCGGCACAGTGGCTCAGTGTTTGGCGCGGTCGCCTCACAGCAAGAAGGGCCTGGGTTCGAGCCCCGGGGTAGCCCAACCGTGGGGGTCATTCCGGGTCGTCCTCTGTGTGGAGTTTGCATGTTCTCCCCGTGTTTGCGTGGGTTTCCTCGGGGGGCTCCGGTGTCCTCCCACAGTCCAAATACATGTAGGTCAGGTGACTCACCCGTACTAAACTGTCCCTAGGTGTGTGTGTGTGTGTGTGTGTGTGTGTGTGTGTGTGTGTGTGTGTGTGTGTGTGTGTGTGAATGTCTATGTGTATGTCAGCCCTGTGATGGCCTGGCGGCCTGTCCAGGGTGTTTCCCCGCCTGCCGCCCAATGACTGCTGGGATAGGCTCCAGCATCCCCGCGACCCTGAGCACAGGATGATGGATGGATGGATGGATGTCTTTAAATTGGCTCCGGAAAAATGTGTCGCTAAACATTTGAAACCTGCTGGCGCGGTGTCAGCACGCAGCTCTCCCAAGTGGCTCTTTGAGCGCACCATCAAGATCCCCCTTTTTAGTCACTGGAGACCCAGTCTCTTTTAACAGGGGGCCACCCTACGCCGCCATATTTCCTCTCCGTCTTAGTGTGACCCCATAGGAAATCCATTTCATCCTTAATGGGAGAACAGACGCTGTGTAGATCAAAGAGTCAAGCACTTGCCCCCCACCCTCCCCGCTCGCCTCCCTCGCCCCTGTAATGAGGCCATTGGCAGCAGCACATACAGCCAGATAAGATTCCTGATGATTAGTGGGCAGATAGCATCACCAGTACATCGGTGTGTGTGTGTGTGTGTGTGTATGTGTGTTTGTGTGTGTGTGTAATTAAGTCACTGAGTGAGGGTTTGTTGCGTGTACCTTTGCATATGTAGTACCACTTTTCTGACATGACCGGAGCCCATTAATACGGCAGCGAAGATGAAGTTTGGGGTCCCGTGTGTTTAATGCCCATTGAAAGTTAAGTTGGGTTTTACAGAAAAAAAATCCCCTACACAGGAAATCACTGTCACAATATAAATTTCGAGCCACAAGCGGCGTTGGGCGGGGTCCAAGCACTTGGCACAATACACGTTAATACATAAGCTTCCTGAAACTCCTGAGGATGTGTCTTAAGTTTCAGCTTAATATCTCAAGCGTTCATGAGTTACAGCAAATTTTGGAAAATTGGCTATTTTGGTAAAAATTGATTGGCTTGTAGTATAATTGAAATCGTATGGAATATCAGAAATCCGCAAGTTTAACTTTTTCCGGCTGAGTCAAGAGATGCTCTGTACCCAACTTAGCGACGGTTGCTCAGAATTTGAAGGAGTAGCAGGTAAAAAACAGATCTGGACAAATTTCAAAATGGTGGCAAATCTGAACTCTATCAAAAGGCAGTCTTGACTTAATATGACCTTCAGAAGACTTTGAAAACATGCCGCCTGCGTAAATTGCTGCAAGGTTGACAAGTTTGAATTGGACGCCTCGGGAATCGAACCAGTAACCTCTGTATGCCTAGAGAAGGTGACTGGCCCACCGTGCCACTGGGAATACATTACACACCTCCTTGCAGGTTGAGGCGATGATGACATCACAAGTTGCTCGACTGGGATATTTTTGTGCGTTTAAGCTTAAAAAAAGTCACGACAATTAAAGTGTCGGTGATAAAAGACGACAAGACAAACTCTTGAAACTAGCCTACAACTCTAGGCCACTAGAAAACCAGACAACATTTCTAACTGAAATCCTTAAAATAGGCATGTTTGGCTTGGTAGAAGCAACTGCAATGCAAGTATTTTGGATAAACTTGCCTAAATTGAGTAAATTTGTCTTTCAATTCATCTTAAAGTATTTTATGCTTTAAATCAGCTCGTATGCTGTAGGACAAATGCTTATAATGAGACGTTATTTCTTAAACGGTGAATATAATTAGTCAAACTGTCTTGAAATGAGATATCAGAGGCTAGTCGCGTACAGTTTACAGTTCTTTTGGATCCCCCCCCTCTTTTTTTTTCTCCCCAATTGTACTTGCCCAACTACCCCACGCTTCTGAGGCGACCTGGTCACTGCTCCACCCCCTCTGCCGATCCGGGGAGGGCTGCAGACTACCACATGCCTCCTCCCATACATGTGGAGTCGCCAGCCGCTTCTTTTCACCTGACAGCGAGGAGTTTCACCAGGGGGACGCAGTATGTGGGAGGATCACACTATTCCCCCCAGTTCCCCCTCACCCCTGAACAGGTGCCCTGACCGACAGAGGAGGCGCTAGTGCAGCAACCAGGACACACACCCACACCCGGCTTCCCACTCGCAGGCACAGCCAATTGTGTCTGTATCGACGCCCGACCAAGCCGGAGGTAACAAGGGGATTCGAACTGGCGAGCCCCGTGTTGATAGGCAAGAGAATAGACCACCACACAACCCAGATGCCCCTACGGTTCTTTTAATACACCACCCATACGATCGTTCCCTGGGCTACATAAAGCTGGATGTATGCTGAGCTAGATGAGAGCTAACACCTAGCTGCCACATGGAGATCGTCCCTGTGGGACGAGACCAGCATGAAAAACATCTAGGTATACACACCCTTACCAAACACACACAGACACACACACACACACACACACGCACACACACACACACCCACACACATAGACATACACACACACATCATCAGTTCTATTCTGGCATGTTGTTACAAGTATCCAGTTTGTGCTTTCCACCACAATTCCTTCGTCTTTTCGTGGGATTTCATCGGAAGAAAAAGGAAAAAGGGATCATCAGGGATTTTACACCCTGCATCCCATAACCGCTTGTGTACAACAGTGTGGAAAGAGGCGGCGGGTTTTTAAAATACCCAGTCCGGGGTCTCACCTGTTGCAGGTGTCACACCAGTTTTACCCGCCCGCAGAAGATGACATACGTTTGGCATCGGTTCAGACCGACGTTAGTTTGAGCTTTGAGGCGAGATCTTCGGTGTCAGCTGTAGCTCTCTGGGGTCCAGGCGTCCTGGTCGAAGAATGTCACAACAAACTCCGCGTTACCTGTCACACCATAAAAGCTCCTCTTTTAAAAAAAAGCAAACACACACAACCCTCTCTCCATCTCCTGAATCTCCACAATCCCCCAGTGGGAAGTAGTTCCCTGGATCACTCCTTAATGAACTGTACCTGTCAGCACGTCGCCAGAGGCTTCACATAACTGCGTGGTGGTTGTTGAAGATCAGCTGTCTGGTTTGCGTTGATCCAGTTGTGCACATCGTGCGTGATATTGTATTTTGTATGTGGTTGTGTTGGCTGTATGTGCACCCACATGAGAAATTTGTGTGTGTGTGTGTGTGGGGGGGGGGGGGGGTTGCAGTTAGAAATGCATCTAGAAATACAACCATACACTTACGTACCACCATGCACACATTTCAAAATGCCATGGCAGCAATACACAACACAAACACAGAAACAAAAACAGACCCTAAAGACTTCAGCCAGCCATCTTTTGTTCCATTGTGTTCTGCACTGTGCAGGGCGACGGCTGTGGGCAGGGTCGCTGCTTTCAGCCCGTTTCTTCTGCGCCGGACGTGTGTACAATTGTCGTCGTTGCGTAGCAGTCTGTGTGTATTGTCTGCTCTTGTCTGTGGGAGCAAGTCATGCAGTGGATGCTGTGTGTGTGTCGCGTCTTTGACCGGCTGAATGGCCGCCCGTTCCCTCCTGCTCTGATGAGACGGGAGTTGCGGTGGTGGGGTGCAGCCTCTGGCGATGATCCTGAGGGCCCCTTTTTTGGACCATCTCCAGCAGTGCAGCCTGGCCTTTATTGCACCCCACCAGAAGGACACTGCCATAGTCCAGACTCGGCCTGACCATGGCAGAGTAAATAGTGACAAGGTCCTCGCAGGGTAGGCCGTGTCTGGCTGGAACAGTCAGAAGCTGTTTAGAGGCTTTCCTCACAACCTGTTCAATGTGAGCGTCCCCATTAAGGTCAGACTCCAGGTGAAAGCCTAGGTACTTGGTGGTGGTCATGACCAGGACTTCCTGTCCCCCGAGAAACAGAGGAGCAGGTTGTGGTGGGTTTCTCGAGAAGCAGATTCTCAGTTCCATTGATTTTTCCTCATTGAGCAGCATGTTGTTTTAATGCAGCCCTTATATCCAGCTGCTGGGCTTCCATCGCCGTGAATATGTGTTAAGGGAAGGGCCCGAGACAGTCCTATGTCATCAGCATACCCAGTGTCTTGTCACAGACTTTTGACTGGACATGTGTAGGAGGAACAGGTATGGTAAGACCACACCACCTTGGGGGACCCCAGATATAACCTCTGACCAAGGACTGTAAGTGCCATTTGCCATCACCATCTGCCTCCTTCCAGTTATGTAGCTGTGTATCCAGGCTAAAAGTCTAGGGCATAGCTCTATGTTGGCCAGATGTTGCAGCAGCTGGGCATGGTCCACCCTGTCAATGGCCTTGGACATATCAGCCAGCAGCACCCTCGCCACTGTTCGCTGTTTTATATCCACTAAGAATGTGTGGCTTTAACAAGGGTAGTTGTGGCGCTAGACCTAGGGAGGTAGGCATGCTGGTTCTTACCTTCAGACATCAGTGTTGGCATCAGTTTATTTATGATGAATATTTCCTGTATTTTTCCCAAGCTTGACATAAATGAGATGGGCCTCCAGTCAGTAGGAGGGCTGGGGTTTGACGTTTTGGCTATGGGACACACATTTGAAGTCTTCCATGCAGCTGGAACTGTTCCATGCACATAGGAAATGTTCACAGTGAGAGAGAGGACAGGGGCCAGATCTTCAGCATGGTCCTTCAGCTGCCATGATGATATGCCATCAGGCCCACAGGCCATTCGTGGGTTAAGCCCTGTAAGGGCTCGCTTCATAAGGCCTATACTGCACAGGTCAGTTTCTCCAGTAGGCGGTGATGAAGGGAACATTGATGGGTGGGGGGAGAGCAGATGTTACTAGTCCAGGCCTCTGCAAAGTAGCTGCTGAGGACATCGGCTACCTTGTTTTCTTCGACACCATCAAACTGTATTTTCCCCTCAGTGCTGAAGTCCCACCACTCCTTTGGGTTTTCCTTCTGCAGAAGCTGAATTTCATTTTTGTAATAGTTTTTCTTTGCTGCCTTCATGAATCTTTGCACTTTATATCTTATCTTCCTCCATCTCAGTGTCTTACCCCATCTGTTGAGGGCTTTTTGTCCTTAGCTGATAGTGAGCTTTATTTTTTCTGTCGAGTGAATTTGTCTTCCTCCTCATACGGACATCTAGGACGTTTTTTATGGTGGAGTTGAAAATCTCCACCTTGGTGTTAATATTCTTGCCAGACAGGTGTCCAGTCTGTCCACACCAAGCACCATGCCAAGGCCTCCTTTCTTTCATGCCCCTTCAGTCTCCCAACTTTACATTTCATATCCGTTCTTACCCCTCATTGAAGAGAGCATCAGACATTTGTAGTCACTGGAGCCAGGTAGGGGCAGAGCAGTGGGGGGGGGGGCTTATAAAAGCTGTGGAGGTTAGTTATGATCAAGTCCAGGATGGAATTCCCCCGGGGTTTTTTCTTTAACCACCTGCTTCATATCTGGATGGAGGTTTTTCACCATCTTAATTGGCAGAAGGTTAAAACCCCCACAGAGCACCAGACTCGTTTGAGGTTGGGCCGATCTGATCATATCCAGTGTGGTGATAAGATAGTCCACTGTCTTCCGCTGCAGGGCGTTTTCATTTGCCCATGGTGGGTGGTAAAGAGTTTCCACGACCAGAGTAGATCCAGAGCTGGGATGTCTGGGGAGACAGAGCTGTGGCCAGACTCATCGTCTTCTAAGTGACTTCTTCTCTTGGCCTGCGAGCTTCGATGCATGTACATGGATGGCCACAACCCCCTGCTCTCTTTCCTTCACCGGAGCACCCGTCTTTTCTAAACGACTGAAAGTTTTGTATGTGAGGTGACTCATCTTGGGTATTTGAGTGAGCCCAGGTTTCAGTAATACAGGCGATGTCTCAGTTGGAGTTCATCTACTTTGTTAAGGAGCTTGCATTTCAAACAAAGACACTTGGTATCAGCAGCACCCGCTTACATGGATTATTTCTGACCACTGCCTGGGTGAGAGTCGCCTCCCGATCTGAAAGTCTCGGATGTTTAATTGGCCAACGTCCCTGAACGTTGTTGTGTATGTTTCTCCGTTTGGCTTTTACGCCCATTGTTCCTCTTGGTCGGCTTCAAGTACGCTTTATTCCGAGACTCCGCACCCTCTCCTGGATCAGCGGAGCCAGTGGGGGAGCGTGTCGCAGGAAGTGCAGTATGTACTTGAGTAAGTCTGCACAAGACACTTGACTTGGCTAATTTAAAACTCGATAAAAATGCAATTAAAGGAGAAACACTGGAGCACACGTTACTGGAGAGCGGCTGCAGAGCTCCTGCCTTGGGCCACCTCCGGTCAACTGACTTTTGTTTCTGAGTACTTGCTCATACTGTACGACTGCATTCATGTACACAGCGGCAACACAATCCTCCATGCCTTCGGGTAGCATAGCGGTCTATTCTGTTGCCTACCAACACAGGGATCGCCGGTTCAAATCCCCGTGTTACCTCCGGCTTGGTCGGGCATCCCTACAGACACAATTGGCAGTGTCTGCGGGTGGGAAGTCGCATGTGAGTATGTGTCCTGGTCGCTGCATTAGCGCCTCCTCTGGTCAGACGGTGTGCCTGTTCAGGAGGGGGGGGTGCTGTGGGGAATAGCGTGATCCTCCCATGCACTACGTCCCCCTGGCGAAACTCCTCACTGTCAGGTGAAAAGAACAGGCTGGCGACTCCATGTGTATCAGAGGAGGCATGTGGTAGTCTGCAGCCCTCCCCGGATCGGCAGAGGGGGTGCAGCGACCGGGACGGCTCGGAAGTGTGGGGTAATTGGCCGGATACAATTGCCAATTGGGGAGAAAAGGAGGGAAAAAATCCCTAAAAAAAAACACACACTCGATGTGCACCTGTATGCATGCAAACACACACAGGCCAGGCCCACACATACAAACAGGCACACAATTTTTGAGCAGGCACAATTTAGGCAGCGTAAAGCCTGTTAACCACATTGTTGCGTATAATCTCAGATAAGCCCTTCCTCCAGGTGCTCCGCGCCTCCGTTTGTAAACTAACCTCATTTGCCGGCAGCCTCTCCTTTTTTATTTGTTTATTTATTTACTCCTCGTCCAAATTCTCCCATCAGACCTTACCTAACTCACCTCTTAGCCCTTCCATCAGCTCTTTCACCCTCTTTTCTCCCTGCTTCTTTTTTCTTCCAGATAGGCAAAAGCCGGGTTTGAAATATTTACGAGGCCAGGTTTTACCTCTGTCGTAAAAGCAGGGAGCGTCTGCCCTTGGACCAGAATGTATTGTGAGAAGTCCGCCGGCTGCTCACAGCCTGTGCTCAAAGGGAAATTGGGCATAGAATTGTACCCCGGCCCTTCAGACGGATAAGGCCGAATCAAGGATAAGTATATGAAGAACGTCGGCGCCTGGAAGGGAGTCGGGTTGCCAATTTGAAATTTAAGCCTCCGTTTAGATAAATGCCGACGTGCTGGAGGTTCTCTCCACCCAAACGCCACTTAATAACCAAGTATCGTTACATTACAGCCCATTTGTGGGCCACTGCCAAATGACTGCCAGCTGCAGCAATGCTTTATTGGGCATAACGTATTCTAATGCCGTTGTATGAAGGACAGCTAAAAGGAAATATTATCAAAGAAAAAAGTTCCAGTTGTCCTTTCTTTCTCCTCAGCAAGAAGTTGTGAAAAAAAAAATGGTTCATGGCTTGTCCATCCATCCATTATTCAAACCGCTTGTCCTGCTCTCAGGGTCGCTGCGGGGATGCTGGAGCCTATCCCAGCGGTCATTGGGCGGCAGGAGGGGAGACACCCCGGACAGGTCGCCGGGCCATCACAGGGCCCCCCCCACACTCACACCTAGGGGCAATTTGGTACGGCCCATTCACCTGACCTACATGTCTTTGGACTGTGGGAGGAAACCCACCCAGACACGGGGAGAACATGCAAACTCCACACAGAGGACGACCCGGGACGACCCCCCAAGGTCAGACTATCCCGGGGCTCGAACCCAGGACCTTCTTGCTGTGAGGCGACCGCGCTAACCACTGCTCCACCGTGCCGCCCTGGCTAATGGATTGTGAATAGCCAAATTGTACATTGGGGAATGAATATAGAGTGTCTGTGACTTGACGGTTCAGGCGGCGGCGGCGTTAATGCACGGTAAGACAGCACGACACAGAGCGTCAGAGGTAAAGAAAGGAAAGGGGGGGGGGGAGAAAGACATGAAGCTGCCACATGCTGCGGCGTGGTCCTGTCAGTCGTGCTGCATACATACAACACCTGTCAACACCACTGACATCACAGATGCCACTCAATGCAACAGCCCCCCCCCCCACTTACACACACACACACACTGACTCAAACTGACACCACAAACAATTTACCCTCCACACCTCCGTGTATACCGCCGCGTTGTTGTTTCCTCCGTCTGTCACCACGTCACACGGGAACCAGCGACAACAGCGCCAGACAGTTTTGAAAACACAAAATGAATAAATAAATAAAGAGATATCAGACAAACAAAAGGTATTTTGTTGATCGGGCACCGTTGCTGATTTGGACATCAAGTTTATGATGGCAGCACCAACAGCTGCCCGGTCTAATTATGTAAATGACAACAGTACCGCCGGCCCCAGCTTGTCTGGTGCGGGCTAATTAATTTCGTATCTCCGGATCAGAAACGACTGGCCCGAGGTGGTTGTAATCCAGCGCTGCATACAAAGGTAGCTCCATGCTCTGCAGGGGTAGCATTCAATTTGTTCACAGCAGGAAACTCTCACTGTCCCTGCTACTGTTCACTGTCAACATAGCAAGTCGGTTTTGGCGTTGGAAAATGCACACAAACAAGCACACACACGCATTGCGTGTGTGTGTTTGTTTGTGTGCATTCGTATGTGCATACAAGGGTACACGCAAATACAGAAAGAAGCATGCACGAACACACAAACAAACTCACATACCTGCATGCCTGAAGTGCTTTCGCTCAGCACACACTCGTGCGGGCGGATGTGTCAGTGCTTGTACCTTTGCAAGGCTTCATAGATTTCCTCCTCAAGGCCACAACACAGCCGGCCCGTGAGCCGAGCACACACATGAATAACTAAGTTCATACATTTATGCACATAGAATTCCAATCATCGCTTTATTTGCCATCTGTGTGTTACTCACAGAGCTTGATAATCTGCCTCCCAACAAATTAAAAAGAAGAGAGAGACGGCTTTAGAGAATCGGGGGCGATGATTTTTTGTTTTGTTTGTGTTTTTTGCTCAACACTTTAATTCATGCAACTCTGCTAACAATCCCAACAAAAAGGGAGGCACGTTATTCAAAGTGAACACTTCTTCGTTAAAGTATTATTTGTTCACTTGGCTTTAAAGGGTGACGTGATACATGGTATCCACTTCAGAGAAGGTTGAATCAGTTCATCTGGATACAAAGTGTATTGACAGACACGTTTCATCACTCCACTAAGTGACCTCTTCCGTCTGACTGCAGGCATCCTCACGACTGAAACCAACAGCCAGTTTCATATGCAGATATGGGTGTGACCATTGATCATGTGTACTATTCACAGAGGATTAGGGATTGTTGCAATCACAGCATTGTAAGATGGCGACAGATGTACTCTTAGCCCCCCCCCCCCCCCCGGTTCAGGGATGGTTGTTCCCACTTAACACAGACAAGGGATAGTCCTGGGTACGACATTAAACTGCAACCGTCGGGTCATCGGCGACACCCCCGCCTCAACCCTTGGGTTGTTGTGAGGAGGGTGTGTGGACACCCAGCAGGGCTAAAAACAAAACCTGTCAAAGGGCGGATGTGTTCCTCTGAGAACCAACGGCCATCCATACCTGGAGAGGAGATAGGGACCACCAGGTACCCCCCCCCTACTGAAACACAATGATGACTCAACTAAGACTTGTTGAGGCATCAGCTGTGCTCCTACCACCTCCATAGGTTATGGAACTGATGATGATGATGATGATGATGATGATGATGAATCCTCTGTGAATAGTACACATGATCAGTGGCACACCCATATTTGCATATGAAACTGGTCGTTAGGTACTGTATTGTGTATAAGGGTGAGGGTACCCGCAGTCAGTTAGACTGATGATGTCACTTAGATGAGTGTTGACACATTTCTGTCGATAAACGTGGTGTCCAGATGAACTGATTCAACCTTCTTTGGTTTTCTTACCTGGATTACTGAGCATGAATCAAGACCTGGTCCCAGCTTGTTCCTTCCTCGTGACGTCAGCCTACCTGAAGAGATACATGCTTTAGTTGTCCCCATGGGGAAATTGATTTGCGGTACAATCACAAGGCATTTCATCACAACATCACAGTCGCCAGTAGACACACTCGTACACATACCTCACACCTTGCAAGAGAGAGAGCGAGAGAGAGAGAGAGAGAGAGAGAGAGAGAGAGAACAATAGTGAGGACAGGGACAGCTCTTGCCCAGACCAGCTGGACATCCTGTTTATTATTGTGTGCATTGCATCACCTGTTTAGAAACGTAATGGCTCGTGGAATGAATGAACATGTGGCTCTATTGTTAGTGAATAGAGGGGGGCAAAATCGTCACCCGGATGGCAACAACTCTAATGAGGAGGCAAGCGGGTGCCTCTCGTCACCCGCAGTGTTGTTTGCCTTATCCGTCATTGTGTCTCTGCAGATGCCTGCCATGCTTGGTAACGTAACCCCCCGGCAGTTTACTGGCCGCTGTTACCGTTTCTCTGATGGTCTTCCTCTGTGCCTCGGTGGAGGTGCCAAACCAGCAGATGATGCAGAAGGCGAAAACACTTTGGATAAAAGCTCCGTAAAACATTTGAGGCATTTTGTTGCAGACGTTAAAGGATAACGGTTTCTTTAAAAAGTGCTTTCCTTGTCTGTTATGGCACCGGCTAGGTTTGGGCGACAATAAGCCGAAAGTACACAGCATGATTAGGTTTTTAAATGATAGTTCGGTGAAGTTACACAATAAAGAAACTTTGAAGTAGGGTGTCTGGGTAGCGTAGCGGTCTATTCCATTGCCTACCAACACAGGGATCGCCGGTTCGAATCCCCGTGTTACCTTCGGCTTTATCGGGCATCCCTACAGACACAATTGGCCGCATGTGCGGGTGGGAAGCCGGATGTGGGTATGTATCCTGGTCACTGCGCTAGCGCCTCCTGTGGTCGGTCGGGGTGCCTGTTTAGGAAGAGGGGACTGGGGGGAGTAGCGTGATCCTCCCACGTGCTACGTCCCCCTGGTGAAACTCCTCACTGTCAGGGGAAAAGAAGCAGCTGGCGACTCCACATGTATGGGAGGAGGCGTGTGGTAGTCTGCAGCCCCCCCGGATCGACCGAGGGGGGGGACGCAGCGACCAGGAGGGCTCGGAAGAATGGGGCAATTAGCCGGATACAACTGGGGAGAAAGGGGGGGGTGGATAAATAAATAAATAAATAAATAAAATCCGAAACTTTGAAGCCGAGAGTTGAGCATGTTGCTGGTATTGACAGGCGTCATCGGGTAGAAGCTGTGTTGACACGTCGGCGGTTAAAAAGGCGTGGCGTGGGGTTTTGATTTGACTCTTAACGGTCCATCAGGTTGCCAGAAGATCTTCTCTAAGCGAGCCTCAGTGAAGTGACATTTCACAGACCCGGAATAGGGCTGACCACCGGGGGAAACACCGGCTCTTATTGCCCCCCATGACTGTGACATTCTTAATGAAACCACGGCTCTTAGTGGAAATCAGTACGATTTCAGGGGAGTGTGGGGTAATATGGAGACCGCGGACTCTCGTCTGCAGCGAAGCTCAACTTTAAATCATCTTTTACAGCGCCGGCCTTTACTTCCAGGTTCGCAGGGATGGATGAAGGAGGAATGCTACTGATTTAGTGATACGCAGTGAATAACAAAGGAAAGAACAAAGGGAAGGGCTGGTCCCATCCCAATGTGTGCGTGTGTGTGTGTGTGTGTGTGTGTGTGTGTGATATCTTCACAGTGCTTATCTGCTGCTGATGAATAAATGCAAGCGAGAGACATTAAAGAGGGTGAGCTATCGTATCAGCCAGACCACTTGAGAACGGCCCGGGACGAATTGCATCCACATTGAGGCTGATTACACATGCAATATTCCTGAAATATCCTCATTCCCAAACCAAAAAACCCTCTCGGAAATACATGTCCATACATGGGCTTTTTATCTTTGCATCGCGGCGTCCTCTGACTTGCAGAAAGGCAGCATCGTGGACACGTACTTGCGAGCTCTGCACACAGCCACTTCCTCAGCAGCAGTCTGAACATATGGATGACACCGGATAACACATGAATAATGCATGAAGGACTGGCCAGTGCCATTAAGTATGCAAGACTTTACTTTCCCCTGCTTAAAATATAAAGTACATACAGAGTTATAACCCCCCCTCTTGCCTACTCATTTAAAAAAAAAGACAGATGCATGAGTTTTTTGTCACACTGGCAATTTTCTTTTTCCAGGGGAAAGCCAATTCAATTTCAAGGTGGATACCGCAGGTTCATTTTTATTGTCAGGTGTAAACGGTATGAAATGTTGATAAATCATATCTGGGTGAAGGGTGGGCGTGAGACGCATTTCAATGGAGGGAGACATCGGGGAAACAACATCAAAACTCTATGAGGTGTTTCTGTCAATGAGTGACGACCGCGCGTGGGTTGAATCGGATTAAATAAATGTATAATGGCCCCCGAAAGGGACCTGAATCACTGCGGTAATGGCAGAAGTGTGAGAAACTGGAAAACAATAAAACTAAACACCAGGATAATAAAGTCCATGAAAGGTGGCTTAGCGCTTAGCATTGTTGTCTCGGCGGGAGAATGGTCAGATTGCAGCCTTTGTGGACTCTGCACATTTCCTCCGTGTTCCCACTCCAAGTCCAAAGACAAGCCTGTCAGGTGACGTGTGAGAGTTTAAGTAGCAAGAAAAGGGATGCATGGCGTACGCGAGGGGCCACAAACATGACAAAACCAGCAAAGTAGCACCGGAGTCATTATGAAAGAGATATTTCTCGGGGGCGTCCAGGTAGCGTAGCGGTCTGTTCCATTGCCTACCAACACGGGGATCGCCGGTTCGAATCCCCGTGTTACCTCCAGCCTGGTCAGGCGTTCCCCACGGACACAATTGGCGGTGTCTGCGGGTGGGAAGCCGGATGTGGGTATGTGTCCTGGTTGCTGCACTAGCGCCTCCTCTGATCGGTCGGGGCACCTGTTCAGGGGGGAGGGGGAACTGGCAGGGATAGTGTGATCCTCCCACGCGCTAACCTGTCCCTGGTGAAACTCCTCACTGTCAGGTGAAAAGAAGCGGCTGGTGACTCCACATGTATTGGAGGAGGCATGTGGTAGTCTGCAGCCTTCTCGGATCGACAGAGTGGGTGGAGCGGCGACCCGGGAGGCTCGGGAGATAGGGGGGTTGGCCAAGTACAATTGAAAAAAAGAGAACTTTCTCTGATTTTCAGATGTATTTCCATCTATTAATCTCTATAATACCCACCATACTTGCTGGTGTTGTCTGTATGACCGTAGACCACTGACATAAATGGATGACAGAAGAACTACGAGGCAGATTGGCTGAACATTTTAAGTGTGGTGTACTCTACAGGATGAATATTGTATAAAACATAATGGAACAAGGTATTTAAAGATAGTTGTAGGTAATTTGGGACATCAGGGACGTGGTTTTACATCTTGGGCTTTTTAAATGTTAGCACCCATACACCAAACACTTTATTGTTACTACAAATGTCCTTTACGTGAAACAATCATTTTGATTGGTCTGAGATAACTAGGATGGGCGGAGCAAAGATAATGTCCTTTAAATGAAACAATCATTTTGATTGGTCTGAGATCACTAGGATGGGCGGCGCAAAAATAATGTCCTTTAAATGAAACAATCATTTTGATTGGTCTGAGATAACTAGGATGGGCGGAGCAAAGATAATGTCCTTTAAATGAAACAATCATTTTGATTGGTCTGAGATAACTAGGATGGGCGGAGCAAAGATAATGTCCTTTAAATGAAACAATCATTTTGATTGGTCTGAGATCACTAGGATGGGCGGCGCAAAGATAATGTTCTTTAAATGAAACAATCATTTTGATTGGTCTGAGATAACTAGGATGGGCGGAGCAAAGATAATGTCCTTTAAATGAAACAATCATTTTGATTGGTCTGAGATAACTAGGATGGGCGGAGCAAAGATAATGTCCTTTAAATGAAACAATCATTTTGATTGGTCTGAGATAACTAGGATGGGCGGAGCAAAGATAATGTTCTTTAAATGAAACAATCATTTTGATTGGTCTGAGATAACTAGGATGGGCGGAGCAAAGATAATGTCCTTTAAATGAAACAATCATTTTGATTGGTCCATGATAACTAAGATGGCTGGAGCAAAGATAAAAATGAAATCACTGCTCCCAGGACTTGCAAGGTCAGCCATGTGAAATGGTGGTTTTCTCTTTTTGGTAATAAGAGTACTGCAGCTAAAATGGTAAGGGTATAACACCAAAAATGGTTGCAGGATGTTGCATTTTATTAACTGTTTGACTTATAATCAAAATGTTTTCACGACGCACTTTAGTTTTTATGGGAAATGGTTTTGAGTGACTGTTTCATTTTACCTGAATACATTGGGTAAAATGGGACAAAAAAAAATCAAGCTAAGATGGGGCATTTCTCTGCAGGGAAGCTGGCATGTTTCTAGGCTACCAGGTGCCATAAACTCATGAGTTACTATGCTATTGTGTGCCACCCTGTCATATTACAGACATTTTTAGTATTTTTGTCACTTGAAAAATAATAAAGATGATGCAGTGAGTCCATGTCAGCCACAATAGTCCAGCGTTAGTCTCTCTCACACACACACACACACACACACACACACACACACACACACACACACACACACACACACACACATCCTGGCGGGGGAGGGAGGTATAGTTTGAAAGGGAATAACAGCATCTTTAATATCCATTGCAGACGACATGGCACCAAGGAAACAGGCAGCGAGGGAACGGGGAAAGCGTGGCGGAAAAGTTGGAGGAAAGTATAATCAGTGGAGGGAGGAAAGAAGAAAGGATGCGATAAATGAATATAAGAAGATGCTGGAGACAGGGAATGGGCCAAAACTCAGTTTTTTGACAAGGGCATGGAATGGGCCAAAGTCAACATTAGAGAGGCGAGTGGAGGGGGGAAATAAGTGGCACAGAATATACATCCGGTAGGAAGGCAGCGGAAGAAAGGCTGGCCGCCCTTGCCAAAATGCTCTCACAAAGAGGCTTTCCTTTAACCAAACAGGACATCTAGAAACTGGCATGTGATTATGCCAAAGCCGGTGGAATGCTGGGGTTTTCTGAGGTGGAGGGAAACGCAGGTTCTGTTGGATCAGAAATTTCATGTTTCATTTGTTTTTTCACTGTGCCCATTCAAAGTTATTTTGGATTGATATGCAAGACTTTATAAATGGGTACTAATGCACAGATTAATTATGGGTATTCTCCTGTTTTCCGTCATTGTGTTCATCAATCTGAAGCGCTTTGGGTGTCTAGAAAAGCACTATATCAAAGTAATGATTATTATTAAGAGAAACCCTGACCTCAACCTGAAGAACCATAGGCAGTACAAGGGGCTTCTAGATGACCTGCAAATCACAGATGTGCCTACCCACCTCTGGATTGCGATGAATCTGGGATGCAAGGCCAGTTCTGCTCCATGCAGGTGGTAGGTGAAGTTGGCAAACCGTCCTCACCTCATTTGAGAATATGACTAATTGCCAGTCGTTTTATGTGAGTGGTAGGTCGACTCAAATCTTCTCTCTCAATCCTCACTGCCCAAATGTCCCTTTTGTTTGTTCTTATCATTAAGTCCACAAAGCCACCGATGTCATTCAAGGATCTCATTCAAATACCAAAGAAATGAAGAGGGATCAGCCGGTGGGCTAACTGCCCCACCTACCACCTCACCAGCCAACCTGTACAGAAAGAAAACTCTGAAAAAATTCCAGCAAACAAAAAATTCAATGGAAAGTTCACTGGAAAACAAACAAACGAGCATTCCTGAAAACCATGCAAAATGTCTTATGAAGTCAAAAAAGTGACCCTACAGAGGACTGGATCGCCTGTGGAGAACATGGGGCATGGATCCTGGGGTGTGTTTGGGAGGGTATAGCTTTAGGCTAATATTGTTGAAATTTGTTCATCTTCTTTAGTTTGTGAGGGTTAATACTCCTGCCTGTGCCCCTGAGCAAGGCAATAGAAAGAAGAACTGGAGTTGGTCCCTGGGCACTGCAGCTGCCCACTGCTCCTATTCAGTAGGATGGGTTAAATACAGAAGACACATTCGTTGTAACAATACAATTCATTGTCAAAATAGAATGACAAAATAAAGTGTTCTTCTCTTCTTAAGTTAATTCATAAGTTTTTTTCAAATAGGGTGATGTAATTGGCTGACAGAAAATTGTAGGCTAATTAGGCCAGTAAATTCCTCATCATCAGCCACTTCTCCGGGGTTGGGTCGCGGTGCCAGCAAGCGAAATAGGGCACTCCAGACGTCCCTCTCCCCAGCAACGCCCTCCAGCTCCTCCTGGGGGATCCCAAGGCGTCCCCAGGCCAGACTGGACATGTAGTCCCTCCAGCGAGTTCTGGGTCTACCCCGGGGTCTCCTCCCAGTTGGCCGTGCCCAGTAAACCTCCAAAGGAAGGCGCCCAGGAGGCATCCTAATCAGATGCCCGAACCACCTCAACTGGCTCCTTTCGACGCGAAGGAGCAGCGGCTCTACTCCGAGCTCCCTCCAGATGTCCGAGCTCCTCACCGTATCTCTAAGGCTGAGCCCAGACAGCCTATGGAGGAAACTCATTTCAGCCGCTTGTATCCGCCATCTCACCCGTTCAGTCACTACCCAAGGCTCATGACCATAGGTGAGGGTTGGAACCCAGACCGACTGGTAAATTGAGAGCTTTGCCTCCCAGCTCAGCTCCCTCTTCACCACAATGGTCCGGTACAACATTCGCATTACTGCTGATGCTGCATGGCTCCAGGAAATTCCTTACAGCCCCAATTAGCCTACAATTTCCAATCTTTTTTTACTGAATAGTTGGGTTACATTAATGATTAATGACTGAATGAATTAATGACTGAACTAATAAAAGGTGGACTTAACCATTTAAAAAAACAAACAAACATGTAATACAATTGTTCTTCAATTAAGCTGAATCCTTTGGCGTCCTTTTGTAACCATCAGTGATCGTCCCATTTTACTTGAACGTGTCATGGGAGGGAGTGAGGGGGTTCCTGGTGTTTTTGAAGGTCCAAAGTTTCTAAAGTATTTTACTTGGGGCAACATATTGTCTTTATAGAAAAATAGCGGCGATCTGTAACAAGTTCTAAAAGTAACACATCAGGTAGTCTACCAGATTTTAGGTGGTTCTCTTGGTAATCTACCACGAAGTGTCCCAAATTACCCGACTTCACCCCGATGATGGATAAGGGGTTAACCGAGGAGGGGCGGGTCGTTATGACCTATTTCTCTCTGGTGTAAGCTTCACCTGATTTGTCCATATTTTAGAAAAAAAGGCCTTACAAGGCTTTGGCCCGGTATTATAAACGGACCTGAACACTTATGGCCTCTGATGCCAGTGCTTTTTTCAGCCACTTACCATAATCACATCTGATTGCAAATGCTGAGCAGGTGGGGGTCCGGTGCTTTGCCCAAGGGTCCTCATTAGTACACCTGGCTGCTGAAGGACACGCGTTAGCTCTTGTGGTGATTGAATCTGGGACTTTGCTGTCATAGCATAGTCTCTCCAGCAACAAGGCCCCCCTGCCACCCTACACTATAAGAATTTTACTGTTAAAACTGCAGTTTTAACAGTAAGATTACTACATCATAGAGAGAAGGGACGGTCTGAGGAGATGGGCGACTGCATGCCTCACCTCCTGTGAAAAGGGCGACCAGATTTTCAGAGTCCAGAACCCGGACACTATGCGAGAGACTGACTAGGGGTTGTTTGTGTTATGCATGTGCATATTCTTTACAATGCACACAACATAATACACATCTTTTTAACGACAGGCTCATTAGAAGCGGCGTCACACATTAGCTTTGGCTTAATTTGCAACAAAGCCCATTATAATTTATATTTTAGATGCTTATATTGATAACCAGCTTGTCTTGATGCTCTGTAACCCAGGTGAGAAAATCAAAGAAAGAAAGTTGAATCAGTTCATCTGGACACAGTGTTTACTGACAGATATGTTTCATCACTCATCTAAGGGACCTCTTCAGTCTCAGCTGACTGCAGGTACCCCCACCCTTATAAACAATACAACTGCATAGCGACCGAAACCGACCAACGGTTTCATATGCAAATTACCGTGACCATTAACTAGAGTTTCAATGGCCATGTGTACTATTCACAGAGGATTTGGGAGGAGTTGCAGTCACAGCATTGTAAGATGGCGACAGATGTACTCTTAGCCCCATCACCTCGGTTCAGGGATGGTCGTTTCCTCTTCACATAGATGGCCTCTTTGACTCCTTGTTCAAACCAGCGTTCCTCCCTATCACGGATGTGCACAGCCTCATCCCTGTAAGAGTGGCCACTGGCCAGAAGATGGTGTAGACTGTGGAGTCCTGGCCTGACGTGTTAGCTCTCCTGTGTTGTGCCATCCTCTTGGCCAGCGTTTGTTTGGTTTCCCCGGTGGACAAGATAATAAAAAAAAATCACCTTTTGGGGGTTTTTGTAATATTTATTGCAGTATAAAAGATAAAAGTAGTTATAGTGACAGGCATGGGCACAAGTCCATGAATACTGGGATGGCATCCAAGCGCTTTACTTGTGCCCCCATCCGTAGGATTAGTAGTTGTGTCAGGAAGGGCATCTGACGTAACACTTTGCCAAATCAGTGTGCGAATTGACAAAACCACACCGGATCGGTCGAGGCTCCCTACGGGATCGAGCAAGGCCCGGGTTAACAACGGCCACTATTGGTGCTGTGCCCTCACAGGGTACCAATGGGAAATATAAAATTCACTTTGGCGACCCCTGAGGAACAACCTAGAAGAAGAAGAAGAAGAAGAAGAAGAAGAAGAAGAAGAAGGAGAAGAAGGAGGAGGAGAAAGTTACATAATTTCACCAGACGTTTGCACCTTTTAACTTTTAAAGTGCAAATAATTTATCACTGGTAGAATTGGGTGATATTAAAGGGGAATTAATGCAATTGTCTAAAAAGGCACTAAATCAGACTAAATTATATTATTTGTCAGATTCTTCAATAGTAATAACAAATGGACCTTGCTAGATTTTGTTTTCAATGAAGCAACAAACCTTTTAGCCGAACATGTCTGATGGACCCAGTTTGCTTTACATTGCATCCTTTGCAGTTGAATCCTGTTGCACTGGTGTGTTTGCAGTGTTGGTTCAGAGAAGACAGTCACATTCTGACATTGATATAAAGGGGTGTAGATGTAGAGGACAGTGATGGAGGTGTCCATGGATAAAGGATGTAAAGGGGTGAAGATGTAGAGGGCAGTGATGGAGGTGTCCATGTATAAAGGATATAAAGGGGTGTAGATGTAGAAGACAGTGATGGAGGTGTCCATGTATAAAGGATATAAAGGGGTGTAGATGTAGAGGACAGTGATGAAGGTGTCCATGTATAAAGGATATAAAGGGGTGTAGATGTAGAGGGCAGTGATGGAGGTGTCCATGTATAAAGGATATAAAGGGGTGTAGATGTAGAAGACAGTGATGGAGGTGTCCATATATAAAGGATATAAAGGGGTGAAGATGTAGAGGACAGTGATGGAGGTGTCCATGTATAAAGGATATAAAGGGGTGTAGATGTAGAGGACAGTGGTGGAGGTGTCCATGTATAAAGGATATAAAGGGGTGTAGATGTAGAGGACAGTGATGGAGGTGTCCATGTATAAAGGATGTAAAGGGGTGTAGATGTAGAGGACAGTGATGGAGGTGTCCATGTATAAAGGATATAAAGGGGTGTAGATGTAGAGGACAGTGATGGAGGTGTCCATGGATAAAGGATGTAAAGGGGTGTAGATGTAGAGGACAGTGATGGAGGTGTCCATGTATAAAGGATATAAAGGGGTGTAGATGTAGAGGACAGTGATGAAGGTGTCCATGTATAAAGGATATAAAGGGGTGTAGATGTAGAGGACAGTGGTGGACATGTCCATGGATAAAGGATGTAAAGGGGTGTAGATGTAGAGGACAGTGATGGAGGTGTCCATGTATAAAGGATATAAAGGGGTGTAGATGTAGAGGACAGTGATGGAGGTGTCCATGTATAAAGGATATAAAGGGGTGAAGATGTAGAGGACAGTGATGGAGGTGTCCATGTATAAAGGATATAAAGGGGTGTAGATGTAGAGGACAGTGATGGAGGTGTCCATGTATAAAGGATATAAAGGGGTGTAGATGTAGAGGACAGTGGTGGACATGTCCATGGATAAAGGATGTAAAGGGGTGTAGATGTAGAGGACAGTGATGGAGGTGTCCATGTATAAAGGATATAAAGGGGTGTAGATGTAGAGGACAGTGATGGAGGTGTCCATGTATAAAGGATATAAAGGGGTGAAGATGTAGAGGACAGTGATGGAGGTGTCCATGTATAAAGGATATAAAGGGGTGTAGATGTAGAGGACAGTGATGGAGGTGTCCATGTATAAAGGATATAAAGGGGTGTAGATGTAGAGGACAGTGGTGGACATGTCCATGGATAAAGGATGTAAAGGGGTGTAGATGTAGAGGACAGTGATGGAGGTGGCTAACACCAACATGTCACATTTCTATTCACCTCATATTTCATTGGTCTTCTGTGCCTGTGTTGTTAGGTCTCGCCATCTTTGATACCCCCATATGATGGAGGCAAATAAGAAGGGGTGGATGGTAATATGTGTTTTCAGCATAGATTTTGTCCTTCGAGGTGGGTGTGTGATGCCTCCCCTGTTTTCCTGAATTTATTATGAAGACAGTCAGTTCTGCCGCCCTAGACCCACACCGACATGTTTTCAGCTCACAACAGTATAGAATAAAGGCTTACTCCAGCATCCCGCCACCCGAATTCGGATAAGCGGCTTGGATAATGGATGGATGGCTGGATGGATGGTTTGCTACCTCTTCAAACAAGACACATTTCCAGCAACAATCCATTAAAGGCTGTGATTTACACTAAGCCGCGGGAAGCAGTGTTTAAATTACACGGCATTAGACACAACTCATAAGTGTTTGTCTTAGCCGTTTTTGAAATCTGTGAAACACCGCTCTAAGTGGTTTTCTAGGGGGGTTAAACAGGCCCATTAATGTAATTAAAATGAAAACAAATGTTACTCACTAAATCATGTAGACTAAATCGAGAATGATCAAAAAAGAAAAAAAAAATTAAATGTTATTTTGTTCCACCAAGTGATTTATTTGCAGTACTGGTGGTGGTGGTGAATTTACGTTTTGTAATTTAGCTGATGCTCTTACCCAGAGTGCCTCATGAGGGAGTCGGCAATTCGCAGCTCCACTAATGTGTTAACCTACAGGCGTCTCAGCACACTGAATAGTACTTCATATCATGGCCCAAAGTGCGCATTATGTCACATACAGACAATGTACGCGTGCACTTTATCCGGTTGCAGATTTGTGTAATTGTGTGTGTGTTGTTTTAGACATTCGGAGGTGAGAAAGGGAATGATTTTTTTTTTTTTTGGTAGTCTTTAGTATTCAAACCATACAGTGTGCCATGACTCTACAGCTGAGATGAGCTGCAAGCCTTAGTGTAAAGGTCAGTCGCTTTAAGCTGTCTTTCTATCATTCTTTCTCTCTCTCTCTCTCGCTCACTAACTCTCTCTCTCTCTCGCTCGCTCGCTCGCTCTCGCTCTCTCTTGCTTGCTCGCTCACTAACTCTCTCTCTCTCTCGCTCGCTCGCTCGCTCTCGCTCTCTCTTGCTTGCTCGCTCACTAACTCTCTCTCTCTCTCTTGCTTGCTCGCTCGTTCCCTCTCTGTCTTGCTCGTGCACTCCCGATCTCTCTTTCTCTCCCTCTCTCTCTCTGTCGCTCTCTCTCTCACTCACTCTCTCTCTCGCTCACTCACTCTCTCTCTTGCTCGCTCTCTCTCTCTCTCTCTCTCTCTCTCTCTCTCTCTCTCTCTCTCTCTCTCTCTCTCTCTCTCTCTCCCTCCCCCCCCCCTCCTCTCAGAATGCCCAAGTGAGAAAGTTGAGTGGGCTCAGCTGCCCGAGCGGCGAAGGTCATGTCAGACAGTAGGCCAGCAGTAACCGGGATACTTTATTAGGACTTCCTGTTCGGGTGTTGATGCTGATGGGAGGTATCCCATGTGCACGTGTTCAGAATAGCTCTACAGAGAGCGCTAGCATGCGTCTTTTGAATGAGCAATAGTTTGATCCTTCTTAAAAAAAGATAAAATCAAGTAGAACAGTCGAGTCCTTTTAAAGATGAAATCTGGCAATTTTTTGTTGTTGTAGATATTTAAAAAGTGTGCTGAAGGAATCCCGAAATAGGATCTCAATCATTCGAGTGATTTCAGATTGTTATGCTCATATAGACGTGCCAATATACATATACCTCTGTTTTACCAGTCGCTAGTGGTGCCATCCCTCAATGCCCCGGGTATAACAGGATTACAGGAAACTTGCCCCTTTAGAGGCTCTACAGATAGATATCAGGATACAAGAAAAACATAATTCTAAGGTTTTCTGTCCTTTGCCTATAACGGACTCATGAGCCGTACAGGATGGACACTGATTATACTTTCGAGGGCTGGATGGAAGCTGATTCGTGATAGCTGCCAATCATTTTCCAGTAACCGCCGACACAAACTCCCACAGTTTAACCCGACACACAGGGTTTACCGGACACCTCAACGTCTCCACATAGAATAAGTAGTGGTGGCTACTCAGAATACTGTCCCAGATGTGAGACTGGAACAGGGAGTCTTTTTCTTATGTTCTGGACATGTGGATGTCTGGAGCAATACTGGACATCCATCTTGGACATCGTAAAAAGAATTGTGGGGGTGGAGATCCCAACCGACCCGAGACTGACACCCCTGGGTGGCTTCACAGTTTTACCACTCAGTATGAGGGCCAACATTCGCTTTATCAGACCAGCCCTAATTGCAGCTAATAGATGTATAGCTATTCGCTGGAGAAGTGAGGCACCCCCCTAGTGTGTATTTGTGGCTTAAAGAGGTTTCATTGTACTTACGTCCAGAAAAGATTATGTTTAATCTTAAAAAAAAAAAGAAAAAGATAAATGCTGGGGGGCTTTGTAACCTTTTTACAGAATAGAGCTTCTCTTAATGATGATGTCCATGGTCAGACTTGAAGCTACACCGCAGTGCTCTGCGGGGGTCTTGGGTGCTCCCGGGGGCTGCTGGCTGTGCTTGGGATGGCTCGGGTTGTTGGGGGCGGGGGGGGGGGGGCGCTGCTCTTCTCTGGGGCCAGGTTTTGGGGGCATCTGTGGGGATGGGACTGGGTTCGTCCCTATGGGGTTGGGCTTTTGGGTGGGGGTGGGGGGGGTCGCGCTCTCTGCCTCTTTCGGTCCGGGTGGTCCTGCTGGCCCCGGTGGGCTTCTGTTTAGTTCTGTAAACTACTTTAAGTTTGGCTAAGCTACAGAAGGGCGAAGTACACGGCCACGTTATGTAAGAGAATCCTATTCTGCATGCTTTAACCTGTTAGTATGTCCAGCGCTTTACTCGCAAATTTTCATTTGTTTTTCATTATGGACATTTTGGAGGGGGGGGGGGTAATTGATGTTTGATACTCTTTTTACTGAATATATTGTGTCTTTTTTTGGGGGGGGGGATCTCAATAATATATTGTTTAAAAAACATGTATGGAGACGTGCTCCATATACCACTGTTGAGATGTTTTACCGGCTAGGACGAACGCCGGTGCAGCGGTAAACACCTTCCTACCCGAACACAAAACATGGATTAAAGCTTGCAGGTGACGCGGCGATGCTTCTGTTGGACCCATCTACCAATTCTACAGTCAGTATGACTGCACAACCGTGTTCTCATATAGTGTGATGTAGTTCGTAGTACGTTAGACTGTCTGTGTTAGCTTTGGTCCCAGGACCCTTTGCTACAAGGGTGGGGACTGTTTACTGCCGAGCTGACAGCACACCAGCCACAATGGCTGCTACACCCGCTCTGTGGTTCTCGCTGCCAGAGCGGGAAATCACAGATTTCAGCTGTAAGGGGAATGAGCACATCTCCCCAGAGGGATTGCTCCTGCTGCACCTCGGAGACTATGGGGATGCTCCTTTGCGATCCTGCTGACTCCCAACCGGGTCATACACAGCTGGGGACGGGGAGCGGGTCCCGTTCCACCACCGGTTCAGCTCCTCCTCAAGAGATGCCTGTGGAGAGCTACAGGGGAGAGAGATATACAGTTGTGCGCCGTACAGTTTTCTGCTGGCAAGTCAGAGAACCTGAGGACATCTGCGGTTTGCTTTCCAACAGCCAGGATGAACTCTGGAAACCAAATTCCCAAGATGCCGCACCCCTGCGTTCTCCTGAGGATACTGATCGTTCAGACTCCGTTTCAAATGGCTCCACAGGACATGCTGTTAAAAGGGAAATGTTGCCAATTTTGGCGGCACGGTGGCAGAGTGGTTAGTGCGGTCGCCTCACAGCAAGAAGGTCCGGGGTTCGAGCCCCGGGATAGTCCAACCTTGGGGGTCGTCCCGGGTCGTCCTCTGTGTGGGGTTTGCATGTTCTCCCCGTGGCTGCGTGGGTTTCCTCCCACAGTCCAAAGACATGTAGGTCAGATGAATCACCCATACTAGATTGTCCCTATGTGTGTGTGTGTGTGGGGGCCCTGTGATGGTCTGGTGGTCTGTCCAGGGTGTCTCCCCACCTGCCACCCAATGACTGCTGGGATAGGCTCCAGCATCCCTGCCACCTTGAGAGCAGGATAAGCAGCCTGAATAATGGATGGATGGATGGATGTTGCCAATTTTAACTCCGGTAAACTGGCTTTCTTCTGCCATCCAGTGACGTCAGCGGACAGCGGAAGAGCTGCAAGGCAGACGGGCTGAGCTCCCGTGCAATGCATGCTGGTACATGTAGGCAATGCAGACCAGCTCTCTTGGCAGGAGAATATCGATTAACTGCAGTGGAGTGGTTATAGTTTTTAAAGACTAGATAGACCACCAGCGTTTACTGGACATGCAGATTATTTGCGGCAAAATTTCCCTTTCAAGTAAAACTGGAATAATTTTAGCTTGAGCCCGATCTCAAGGGGTCAAACACAGCGATGGGGAGCAAAACCCCTCAAATTAATTCATTGTTGAGCAAGCTACAGCGACGTAATAGAGACACAAACCATGTTTTACTTGCAAAATGACATTTATTTTAACACAAACACGGATGACCAGAAAAAGATGGCGCCGGTTGTGGAGAAGGAGAGAGAGGGTGCCGGGGTTTTTAAAGGAAAACGTGAACCCATGGTAAAAGCACAATTAGAGGACAGAACTTGATATGGATTAATGATTCGTGCTATGATTGCAAATAAAGAGCTCATGCGACTCAGATGTACCCCTCCTCACGTCTGTTTTAATGTGAGGAGGAAAATGTCCCGTTTGCCACCATTAAAACCTCTTTTTGATCCACTCGGAGAAATGCCCCGGACCGTTTGCATAAATGCTGTGATATTGATTCCAGTCCACACATTTTGTCTCTCGACGCGAAGCCCTCAACCAAATGTCGGCACTTAATGAGCGGGAACTTAACAGCCTCGTTAGGTTTTGGGCTTCTGGTTTTGTCTCCACTGGGGATGGCCTGTGTTTCAGAGATAGTTCCCAGACCCTTTAGTCTGGCCCTGCTCAGGAGATAATACTGCATCCAAGTACCGAGGAGCCAACAGTGCTGTCGACTGATCAAGCAATGTGTCATCACACCATCACCACTGTGTGCCAGCTACAGCCAGTGGCCTCATAGTGGGGGTGGGCTGGGTGGGCTACCAGGGCCCAGAAGGGACGGGGGACCCTCGGGGAAGCCCGGAAATAAAAGTTTGTTTTGTTTTGCAATTTTTTATTTCTGACTAATCAGTGTCACAGCTTCAGCTATAATCGGCTGAAGGGCAGATGAAGACGACCCCTGAGGGGAACACGCTACAAGGATCTCACGGCTGGACTGGAAAATGAAACGCTGCGCCTGAGCACGATGTATTGGTGCCACGCTTTCACATGCTCCGCCCCCTCCCGAGCTCCTCAACGCCATCTCTGAGATGCAGCTGCAGAGTGTTTTTGGAGAAACCTGCACAGCTCTCAGGGTTTTCTGCACGCTGCCTGTGACCGCTGCTGGGGCTGAAGGGGCTTTCAGCAAGTTAAAACCAGTTAAAAAGCACCTCGGATCAGCGATGTCCCGGGAGAGGCCGGCCGAACAGCCCGCCACCACTCTCGGCTGAAAGCCGATTAGCAAAACAACTGGACTTTAAAGACCTAATCAGTGACTTTGCAAACAAGAAGTCCCGTCAGTGGGCATTTACCGTGGATTAAACATCATGGGTGTCAGCATCAGCCCCCGAAGTTTTGGGGTGATGCTGCACGCTTCTTTTTAATCACCGCAAGATATTGAAGTTGGGTTAAAATGGATTCATGTACTGTGATTGTAAATACTATACAGCATGCTAGCACTCCAAAAAGTGACGCGTGAGAGACAAAAGAGGGAAGGGGCCCACTGAGACGGCTCATGTGCAGGGCCCAGAATTTTGTGCTACACCCCTGGCTGCCATTTTGTAAGGAGTGGCGGAGAACTGCTGCGGTTTGCTGTGCGCAGCAACGTTGCAGGACAAATGAACCTGACCGCGTGACGGTCGCTTATTGTGTCGCATTTCACAAGATTCACAGTTCTGGAAATAATATTATAATAATAATAATAATAATAATAAACGTTATTTGTATAGCACCTTTCATACATGAAATGCAGCTCAAAGTGCTTTACATTCTAAACAAGGGACACAATAAAACTCAACAACAATACAGATAAAGTAAGTTAAAAGTGATAAAACACAGACCTGGGCGAAAAACATAAAACAAGGCAAGGAATAAAACTGCAGTATAAGATAAAAAATAAGAGTAAAAGAAATATAAAGCGGAATTAATTAAAAGCAAGAGCATAAAAACGGGTCTCGAGCTGATTCTTAAGACTACTGTGTGTGGGCGTTGCTTCTCTTATGTGTTGGGGAGTCTGTTCCAAGCCGCTGCCGCATAAAACAAAATGCTGCTGCGCCACACTTTTCTAGATCCTTCTAGGGACATTGGAACGGAAACAAAAGGTAGAACCTAAACCAGAACTTAAATGTTCTGGATACAGCGTGCGGGTGGCGTGGCGGTCTATTCCGTTGCCTACCGATACGGGGGGTCAGCGGTTCGAATCCCCGTGTTGCCTCCAGCTTGGTCGGCCGTCCCAGCAGACACAACTGGCCGTGTCTGCAAGTGGGAAGCCAGATGTGGGTATGTGTCCTGGTTGCTGCACTAGCGCCTCCTCTGGTCGGTTGGGGTCCACCTGGAGAAACTCTTCACTGTCAGGTTGAAAAGAAGCGGCTGGCGACTCCACATGTATGGGAGGAGGTGTGTGGTAGTCTGCAGCCCTCCCCGGATCGGTAGAGGGGGGTGGAGCAGCGACCGGGGACGGCTCGGAGGAGTGGGGTGATTGGCCAAGTACAATTGGGAAGAAAAAAGGGGGGGGGGAGAGGAAGCCCTGGCCCGGCCCGGCCCGATAAAGTCTGCAACCTTTCAGCCCGAGGCCCGGCGCCAATATCACTTTAGCTTCTCTCTGATGCGTGTTGTCTCTGCTACACACACACACACACACACACACACACCACACGGCGTGGTCAGCTGTCACGTGTCATGCACGTGTACATGCGTACGCATAATATTTATGATAAAATCAGAATAACAATATTTCATGTGCCGAGCCTGGCCCAAATCGACCCAGGGTGTCGGGACGCGCTGGGTTCCGACAGGCTTGCGGGCCTCTACAGCAAAAACATCTCGCCGCCTAGTGGCAGCAGAGCAGCAATGCAAATTTGCGAAAAACACAAAAATTCTCGCAATTGGACAACATGCCTGAAAACCTATGTTATGGGCTCATGACGTTACAAGTTACCCAGCCAGCGTATATTTACATTTACATTTCCAGATGACAACAACCGGCTGGCTGCTGGTCGCAGGAGAATGCTAGGTCGTCTATCTGCAGGACGCCACGCGTTACACGGGAAACAATACACAAAGAAATGGGCACGACACCGGAGTTCTCCTTTAAAATGGCGGCGTCATGGTGACATCATGTTATTGTCCGGGGGAAGCCGCGTCTGGCTGTGTATTAATTTCATTATGTCATTCCTCTGTAACGTCATGCAGACGGAAAGGTTCCTAGCCGGGCTTAGCCTCGCCATGTCCGTCAAGTTGGAGGACAATTACACTGACCCCCGCTCTCCATGACAGCTCCAGAGGGGTGGTGATGATGGGCGGTGGGGGGGGGGTGTCAAAGGAGGGGAAATGCATTGATAGACCAAGGAAATATTAAAGTCAGACAGACAGAGAGAGAGAGAGAGAGAGAGAGAGAGAGAGAGAGAGAGAGAGATGAGAGAGAGAGAGAGAGAGAGAGAGAGAGAGAGAGAGAGAGAGAGAGAGAGAGAGGAAGAGAGAGAGAGGGAGGGAGGGGAGGGAGAGAGAGAGAGAGAGAGAGAGAGAGAGAGAGAGAGAGAGAGAGAGAGAGAGAGAGAGAGAGAGAGAGAGAGAGAGAGAAGAGAGAGAGAGAGAGAGAGGGAGGGGAGGGGAGGGAGGGAGAGAGAGAGAGAGAGAGAGCATGGAGAAGAATGGAGTGGGGGCAGAAAACTGGAGAAAGAAAAAAAAGGGGGGCGAGGAGGATGGAGTGAAATAAAAGGGGGGAATGGGAGGCGGAACGGTAAAGGAAGGAGCTAATTTTAGACATTGAAATCAGGGGAGGACAGCTGCCCTCTTCCCCTCTGGAGATACATTTCAATCAGGTGCGGGTGGCCGGAGGGAAGAATGGAGGGGCTGATGACTCCGCCGGCCAATTAGGCCCGCGGTGCCCTGCACGGCTCTAATATAACCATCTCCGCGGCCCCGGTGGCCCCCGAGCTCCCCCCGGACATGTAGCACCAGCCACTCCAGGCAGCTCCTCGGCAGAGCCATCCCCAGACTGCTGTAACCCTGTGTAGTCACTGGTACCAAAGGAGAGGGAGAGGGCGGGGGAGCGGGGGGGAGACAGCGGCGTGAGAGGAGAGGGAAGACCGAAGATAAGGGGAAAAGAGGAAACCGTCGAGGGGAAAATGATGGGAAAAAAATGAGCATTCTTCTCCTCACTCATTTTTTCCTAACTCCTCCTTTCACCGCTGGCAAGCAGACCTGTCATGTTTACAAAGTTCATATAACTATTCGAGAACACGAACTTCCTGGTGCCGCAGCGTTCCGCAAACACGGTCCCTAAACTCTGGAATAACCTCCCGCTGGGACTGAGAACAAACACTTCAGCAGCGACTTTTAATGCTTATTCAAAACATCTTCTTTATTGTGCGTTTGCGTGGGGGCGACTGAGCCTCTTAATAGCGGCTAACCAGCTGCTGAATATTCCGGGTTCCTTAATGTCTCCCGAATAATCCTTTTATGTGTTCTTCGTCCTGCTTTTATTTTTCATTTTCTGTTGTGCTGTTGTTATTGTTCAAGTCATTCCCTTCGCCCCGCTTCTGTTGTGTTTTCTTCTTTTACCATTACCTGCTTTTTATCTGTGCACTTTGACGCGATGTTAGGTGAGCTGTTTTCTATTGTATTATAGGAAGTGTGCTGTTAATAGCTTTGTTGGCCTGATTTCGGGGAGTATTCTGTAGGAAGGTCCCAAGTTTTATAATGCCGATCTGATGCAAGTCATTGAATATTGAGTATCTGCTTATACCACAACCATGTATTAATATATTTATATATGACTACGTGAAACTACTGCACTGGGCAACATGTTCCACACCCCAAACAAAGGCTGGCATGTGAACTTGTACTCCTTGTATATTTGTTGAGTGCCTTGTCATATTTGTGCGAACAGTAGCTTGGTTTCTCTCGACTCATGAAACTTTGACGCTGCAGACTTTACAAGCAGCTGTTGGGTTTCCGGCATCTTCCGGTGTAAAGTAGTTTTACACGGCAGACATCGTGACCACTCGTTGTCTCACGTGAACACACAGAGCAAGGTGCGAAATGGAAACTGTCAAATGCCGGCTCGTTTCCCCGTAACTCGCTCCCCCGGATGAGCCCGTGCTTCCTGGTCACGGTTCTGCATCTGCAGCCCATAGGACGTGTGCGTTTTCGTCTTGTGTCACCACCGGCCCACGCCGAGCACGTGCATTGCAGGCTGCCTGTCATACATAGAGTCAGCTTTTCTGGGGTTTGAGTAAGTTTTACTTAATGGATTAAAAATTCACGATATAAATATTAGTTTATGACTTTTTCCACTGTTCCCGGTGTCCTGACAGCAGTTTTGGAGACATGTCCTTTCTATGGGCCATTTATTGGGGAAAGGCTTTTTTGGCCTTAGGGGGAATTTTTCGTTGCAGTACTGCGGCTGGCCACCAGGGTAAACTGGCAGCAGCATACCGGCTGGGGGCCTAGTTGTTGTGGATGAAGTCAGTTTCGGCAGCTGCAGTGCACTTGAGTATTTATGACACCCCTTGTGACAGCTGGTGTAGATGGAGTGCGAGGGGGCGAATAAACAAAGGGATGGAATTTTATTGGGTTTTTTATCGTCGATACCAATTATTATACTCGATACAAGTCGATTCAATTAAAATGAGCCTTGAGTGGTCTATTCCGCTGCCTAGCGCCACGGGGATCGCTAGTTCGAATCCCCGTGTTACCTCCGGCTTGGTCGGGGGCATCCCTACGGACACTGTTGGCCGTGTCTGCGGGTGGGAAGCCGGATGTAGCTATGTGTCCTGGTCGCTGCACTAGCGCCTCCTCTGGTCAGTCGGGGCGCCTGTTCGGGGGGGGGGGGGGAATAGCGTGACGCTCCAACGTGCTACCTCCCCCTGGTGAAACTCCTCACTGTCAGGTGAAAAGAAGCGGCTGGCGACTCCACGTGTATGGGAGGAGGCATGTGGTAGTCTGCAGCCCTCCCCGGGTCGGCAGAGGGGGTGGAGCAGCGCCCGGGGAGGCTCAGAAGAGAGTGGGGGTAGTTGGCCGAATACAATTGGGCAGAAATAGTGGGATTAAAAAAAAAAATGACCCACCTATTGGGCGCAATGTTATGTTGCAGTGGATCGTTTTTCTTTTGCTGCTCACATCCGACATGTCAAAGTGTGTTTCTTTTATTGTGCGTTTGTGTCTTTGTTAAAACCCACCGTGATAAACAAAGTGTTAGTATGTAGCTGGTAACGTGCTACATATAGCTGACATTCCCTGCTGCTCTGCCTCATACAGAACCCAAAATTCACTGCACTGGTCTTTTGCTAATAAATAGATTATATATATATATATATATATATATATATATATATTAATATAACAGTGTGAGTTGGCCATCACACATTATTTTAATTTTGAATGTTTTTTTTCCACAGTGTTTATTCGCTAAATATTTAAGCACATCCACTTACAGGCGGTGCGTCACGCCGCATTCGTCTCCTGCAAACCATGCTCCCTGTACTTCAGGTTCACTGTGGGCTTTGATGTGCGTGAAAAGAAATGCATTGTGGGACGCGGCGGGCTGTATGTTGCCCTCGCTGTGGGAGTGGGGAAATGAGCCAAAATAAGCGATTTAAAGAGCAGAAGTAATAAAAGGGCGCGGGGGGGGAGGGGGGGGGCGGGGACCGGGGCAGGAGAAATCGGTGGCAGATCATGCCTCATGCAAAACGTCCATGAATAAAAGATATTCCTCGCCTCCCATGGCTCCCGGCCGTATCTCCTCCCGTCCGCCTGCTCTCCTCCCTCTATCTCTTGCACGCGTGATTAACCTCAGGAGGCCTTAATCAACACTGGAAATGACCCGTGCTTCTTCACTTACCTCTCTCCACCTCTCCTTTCCTCCACCTCCTCCTCTTCCCCCTCAGCACTAATTTCTCGAGGCCGTACCTGCAGATGATAAGACCGACCCGGTGGTCTGAGGACGCTTCGCGTCAGTAGACCTTTTTCGCAAACATGGCCGACGCTCTGCTCCTTCATCCTGGTAGGGTAAAGGAGCCGTCCGCGCCGTCGCCCGCCATGTTGAAAAGCCGACTTTGTGTCGCCGTTGAGTTTGTCTGTATTGTCACTATGTTGTGTTTCAACAGGCGCTGCTGTGGCCGAAAGGCCGTTTTAATTGTGATCCTTATTGTTTTGTTTGTGTCTAGATATTCATGAAATTAGTCACAGTTGCTCAGTTACAGAAACGCTGACATTAGATACTTGCTTTAGTTCAGTCATTAAGCCACTATGAACTCTTATGACCACTTAAGACCTACCCTTTATATCACCTGCAGCTCTTGGTCCTCTGTGAGCTTTGGCTTGAGTCTAATTAGGGTTTATATTAGTCACACTGTGGGCGGCACGGTGGCGCAATGGTTAGCGCGGTCGCCTCACAGCAAGAAGGTCCTGGGTTCGAGCTTGGGGGGTCGCCCCGGGTCGTCCTCTGTGTGGAGTTTGCATGTTTCCTCCGGGGGCTCCGGTTTCCTCCCACCAGTCCAAAGACATGCAGGTCAGGTGAATCGGCCGTTACTGAATTGTCCCTAGGTGTGAGTGTGTTGGCCCTGTGATGGCCTGGTGGCCTGTCCAGGGTGTCTCCCCACCTGCCGCCCAATGACTGCTGGATAAGCTGCAGCGTCCCCTCGACCCCGATCAGGATAAGCGGCTTGGATAATGGCTGGATGGATGTGTTTCAGTATAGTGTATCGCACCAATGCAGGCGTTGTCGCCGACGTGTCTTCATGTTTCTGTTGTCAGACGAGTGCACACCAATGACAAAGGTCTCATCATCGCTAACAGGCTAACCAAAGCTAATTTAAGTGCTGTTAGCATTTTGTCACCCTCAGGTTTTTAGTCTTGTCGTCATCTGACAACAGAAACATAAAATATGACAGTGACAATACCTGCGTTGTGTTATGTGTTGTCATGTGTTGTGGTTTACACCATCCCAAGATAGTTTTGCAGCGTTGCACCATTATGCTTTGTACACCATTGTACGAGGCCTAAGTACGTCAGCCATATTTGTGAAAAAGGTCGAGCGCCTGCCGTTTCTTCTCAGCTGCAACATTTTGATTGGCTGCTCTGGCTGTCAATCACTGGCCCGGGTTTCTCATGTCGCCACGTGGCAGACTTGGTTGTGGGCAGTGTTGTCAACTCCCACAGAGAGGCAAAGTTCAGGTTTTGACTCTGTTAACACAAGCCCCCCCCCCCTTTTCTCTCCCCAATTGTATCCGGCCAATTACCCCACTCCTCCGAGCCGTCTGGTGATCCGGGGGGGGGGGTGCAGACCACCACCTGCCTCCTCTGATGCATAGTGCGTGGGAGGCTCATGCTATTCCCCCCAGCCCCCCCCCCCGAATGAACAGGCGCCCCGACCGACCAGAGGAGGCGCTACTACTGCGGCGACCAGGACACACACCCACATCCGGCTTCCCACCGCAGGCACGGCCAGTTGTGTCTGTCGGTACACCTGACCAAGCCGGAGTTAACACGGGGATTCGAACCGGCGAGCCCTGTGTTGCTAGGCAACGGGATGGACCCGGACGCCCCCTGTTAGCGCAAGTCTGCAAAACAGACAAAACCACTGACGTGAATCCACGACACAAAAAAAAATACGTTTGCGTCGTTGAATATCAGGCAGCATTGTATTGGCTGGGCTTCGATTAGTCCTCCTCTTTAGTTTCCTCCTCTCGTTCCTGAAGTGGAGAAGTTCAGCAGGTTCGCAGCACTTACTGTGTCTAACTGAGTCATCAGCTGGTGCGGGGGGGGAGGGAGGGGGGGAGAGAGGGGGGGAGAGAGAGAAAGAAACAAAACAAAACACAATGGGGCTGTGATAATTACGCCGGGCACATTATCTAATGCGGCCCAGAATAGCTGCTGGACGCAGCAGAATCAAGTGAAATGGATTCTCTCTGCTGGTGATATGCTGCTTATAGTCTAAATAGGCCCCATTTCTCTCCCTTTGCTTTCATATATTAGTTTTTATGATCCTGTCCGCAGGGCAGCTTGGTGGTTTTACGTTTTGGGGAGACGGGACAGTTAGCTAGGGATGAATGATCTCTCCCACCTAAGCCTTTACTCACACACTCTTTAAAACCTGTCCTCTGGGGACGGGGACGGGCGTATTTATGCTTATTATTAGTTATTAGCTTGCTCTTTTCCTCCGCCCGGCACCCAAGCAAACACACAAACACACACAGCACAAACGTACATTCATGCTTCATTGGAGACTTGTGCGGCTCCTCGTTACCTATTCCTTAACCCTACCCTAACCTTACCCTAACCCTTACCCTAACCTTAACTAATCCTAATTCTAACCCTTACCCTAACCTTAACTAATCCTAATTCTAAACCTTACCCTAACCTTAACTAATCCTAATTCTAACCCTTACCCTAACCTTAACTAATCCTAATTCTAACCCTTACCCTAACCTTAACTAATCCTAATTCTAACCCTTACCCTAACCTTAACTAATCCTAATTCTAACCCTTACCCTAACCTTAACTAATCCTAATTCTAACCTTACCCTAACCTTAACTAATCCTAATTCTAACCCTTACCCTAAACCCAAGTCCTCACCCTAAAATACACCCTTAAAGAACTGAGGACCAGCCAACATGTCCTCACTCTGATGGTTAAAAACTCAAATTCGGGTGTCCGGGTAGCATGGTGGTCTAGTCCATACCAACACGGGGGTCGCTGGTTCGAATCCCCGTGTTACCTGCGGCGTGGTCGGGTGTCCCTACAGACACAATTGGCCGTGTCTGCGGGTGGGAAGCCGGATGTGTATGTGTCCTGGTCGCTGCACTAGCACCTCCTCTGGTCGGTCAGGGCACCTGTTCAGGGTGGGGGGGGGGGGAATAGACTGATCCTCCCACGTGCTACGCCCCCTGGTGAAACTCCTCACTGTCAGGTGAAAAGAAGCGGCTGGCGACTCCACATGTATCGGAGGACAACCCAAACCCGGTATCACGCCAAAGCGTGTAACACGTATGTGGTAGTCTGCAGCCGTCCCCGGACCAGCAGAGGGGGCGGAGCAGAGACCGGGACAGCTCAGAGGAGTGTGGTGACTGGCCGGATACATCCATTATCCAAACCGCTTATCCTTACCCAGGGTCGCGGGGATGCAGGAGCCTATCCCAGCAGTCACTGGGCGACAGGCGGGGAGACACCCTGGACAGGCCGCCAGGCCGTCACAGGGCCGGAGAAACATTACAATTGGGAGAGAAAGGGGGGGGGGTCTAAAAAAAGACAAAACTCAAAATTGCTCTGCAGAAACATGGAAGTAAAACACACGCACACACACAACTACACACACACACACCACACAACTACACACACACACACACACCTACACACACACACTGCCCCCTGTGCATGATACCATCTGCTGCACAGTGTGAAGCCTATAATACAGCATAGTGAGGAGGAGCACTGTGGTCGTGTCTTGTTTGTGTTTGCACTGGAATTAGAATGAGTCACAGCAGTCAGATAGACAGAAAACACACACAAACACCAAACACACGTGTACACACACACACACACACGCACACACACACACACACACACATACACACACATGCAGAAGGGCAGGTCAGTGAGAGCTGCTCTCTGTGAAGCGGTGGCTGCTGTTTGGAACAGGAGACTCGTCCCACACTTGCCAGCCGTCTAATTCCTTTTATCTTCCTTCTATCTTTCCTGTGGGACACACACACACACACACACACACACACACACGCGTGTCCACGGAGGATGGTTTTTAATTGGGCCTCCCCACTTAGCCGAGGTTTCAGGGTTGGTCCCTCGGGCTAAACGCCCCCCCGTGCGTCTGTGTTAGGGGCCAATTTAGCGCACAGCGGCGACCGGCCATTCCCGCTGAACCCGGGCTCGGTAATTGGGGCTGTTTAGCTTTTCCAGACACAAACCTACCGTTGTCCTCCATCCGGTGGAGTGAGAGGCTGCATGTCCTCTTCCCCGGTGCAGGACGAGCCGTTTTGCCCCCCCTTTATGTTTTTCTAGAACAACCACCTACCTCCTTGACACGTGCGGTCCCCGAGTCTGTTCTTTTGTGGTATTTTCAAGTCGGTTGGTTAATTAGATCGTCCAGTCGGTCCATCACTGAGACGTTCGTCATCAGTCCTAGCTGTCTCCATGTGGGTTGCCTCTCCATCTGTTTCTCAGCGTCGTTCTTCTTCGTCTCTCTCTCTGTCTCCAGTGGGTACTCATACTCCCTCTTCTAACTTTCTTCTTCTTCTTCTTCTTTTTAGGCATCAGCGGTCAGTACCCCCTGGTCCAGAACGTGACCGTTACAGAGGGCGGGACGGCGAACATGACCTGCCGCGTCGAGTACAATGACCACACCTCCCTCCAGTGGTCAAACCCGGCACAGCAGACCCTCTTCTTTGGGGACAAGAAAGGTGAGTTGCAAGCACGAGAGAGAGAGCGAGCGAGAGAGAGAGAGAGAGAGAGCGAGAGAGCGAGAGAGAGAGTGAGAGCGAGAGTGAGAGAGAGAGAGAGAGAGAGAGAGAGAGAGAGAGAGAGAGAGAGAGAGAGAGAGAGAGAGCGAGAGCGAGAGAGTGAGAGAGCGAGAGAGAGAGAGAGTGAGAGCGAACGAGAGAGTGAGAGAGAGCGAGAGAGTGAGAGAGAGAGAGAGAGAGAGAGAGAGAGAGAGAGTGAGAGAGAGAGTGAGAGAGAGCGAGAGAGAGAGAGTGAGAGAGAGAGCGAGAGAGTGAGAGAGAGAGAGAGCGAGAGAGAGAGAGAGAGAGAGAGAGAGAGAGAGAGAGAGAGAGAGAGAGAGAGAGAGAGCGAGAGAGAGAGAGCGATAGAGTGAGAGAGAGCGAGAGAGAGCGAGAGAGAGAGCGAAGCGAGCGAGAGAGAGGGAGCGAGAGAGAGAGAGAGAGCGAGAGAGAACGATAGAGTGAGAGAGAGAGAGAGAGAGAGAGAGAGAGAGAGAGAGTGAGAGAGAGAGTGAGAGAGAGCGAGAGAGAGAGAGTGAGAGAGAGAGCGAGAGAGTGAGAGAGAGAGAGAGAGAGAGCGAGAGAGAGTGAGAGAGAGAGAGAGAGAGGAGAGAGAGAGAGAGGAGAGAGAGAGAGAGAGCGAGAGAGAGCGATAGAGTGAGAGAGAGCGAGAGAGAGCGAGAGAGAGAGCGAGCGAGAGAGAGGGAGCGAGAGAGAGAGAGCGAGAGAGAGAGTGATAGAGTGAGAGAGAGAGAGAGAGAGATGCGAGAGAGAGAGAGAGAGAGCGAGAGAGAGAGAGCGAGTGAGAGAGAGAGAGCGAGAGAGAGAGAGAGAGAGAGAGAGAGAGAGAGAGAGGGAGAGAGAGAGCAAGAGCGAGAGAGAGCGAGAGAGAGAGCGAGAGAGAGAGAGAGAGAGCGAGAGACGAGAGCGAGAGAGCGAGAGAGAGAGCGAGAGAGAGAGCGAGAGAGAGAGCGAGAGAGAGGGCGAGAGAGAGAGTGAGAGAGAGCGACAGGTGCGGTCCTCACCTGTGTTCCTTTCGTTCAGGCTGTTGAAGGTGATTTGCTGCGAGACTTAAACACATGTGACTTAAAGGGATACAGAGCCGAGATGGCCGAGCAAATCGATTTTCACTCGTGAGCCGCTTTCCAGTTTTCCCCCATGAACAGTAAAAAACCATAGTCTACCTTCTCATATCCGTGTGTGTGTGTGTGTGTGTGTGTGTGTGTGTGTGTGTGTGTGTGTGTGTGTGTGTGTGTGTGTGAGTGTGTGGCATCTTAAAACAGGTGCCGTCATCTCAACATCCCAGGATTTGTCCTTCATTTCATGCCAGTGTTTATCTCGTTAACTATGTTATTTATGCGTATCTTATTTGCATTTATTTATTCGTTTTCACGTTAAGTGTGTGAACATAGTAACACACACATACACACTTGTGTAGTCCCCTTTTACACCAAATGAAAATCCTGGGTTTTTACTGGGGTCATGGCCGGTGTGAAAGGGTCCGAGGTCCCCAGGAAATCGGTCCTGGCCATGGCACAGCATCTTTGTTGGCGTTACTGTAGTATTTAGTATAGTGTGTGGGCTAAGTAGTCTCACAAAAGTCCCAGTGTTGGTCTTGTTGAGTTTTAGGGTTAGGATTATAACCACAAGCGACCGGTGGGGCAGGGCGCATCTGCATTTGTAGAACAGCCAGTAGGAACTCCCTGTCTCTGAACTGACCTGCGATTGGCTGAAATCTTACGTCCCGGGCTATGGATACAGAGTCAGGGCGGCATGGTGGCACAGCGGTTAGCGCGGTCGCCTCACAGCAAGAAGGTCCTGGGTTCGAGCCCCGGGGTAGTCCAATTTTGGGGGTTGCCCCGGGTCGTCCTCTGTGTGTAGTTTGCATGTTGTCCCCGAGTCTGTGTGGGTTTCCTCTGGGGGTTCCGGTTTCCCCCCACAGTCCCAAGACATGTAGGTCAGGTGAATCGGCCGTACTAAACTGGCCCTAGGTGTGAGTGTGTCTGTGTGTGTGTGTGTGTGGGTGCTGTGATGGACTGGCAGCCTGTCCAGGGTGTCTCGCCGCCTACCGCCAAACGACTGCTGGGATAGGCTCCAGCATCCCCACAACCGGAATTCAAATAGGCAGCTTAGATAATGGATGGAACGGCTGGATGGATGGATGAATACAGATTCAAGAGGAGGTGCATTAAGTCTGGTTTTCTCTCAGACCACTTGATTTACAATGTGCTGGGAGGTTATTATGGAATTTTTGCCCAATGGTGCCATAAAAAAACAACCTACCGCAGCTTTAATCAGTGAAAATGTACATTGGCGTTGGGGGAAGGCCTATGTGAAGATGACAGCTTAAGCATTCGGTCAGTCAGATTTTCCTCCCTGCTGATCTGCGGTGTGAAACAGTGGCAGGAACCAACTGCATGTTGTGTAAATGAAACCATATACAGAGAACCGCAACACACGGGGATCAGCTTGTCCACCTGCCATTTGTTAAAGCACCAAATAAACAGAGGGGTGATGGCCGGGTGTGTGCTTGAAAGGGGGTATTCCGGGAACTAGCTGGAATCAACTTAGCATTGTGAAATAGGGTCCCCCCCCCCCCGTTTCCGGTGTGGGAAGATGGTGGTGCAAATTCACATTTGCGGCGGCCTCATCCAGTAAAGTCCATGCAGTGTCTTTGTCCATGTCTGTGTCTTCGTTTGATGGCTGGGACAGCTGGCGCTGGATCAGCTGGGAGAGCTTGGTCTGCTGCATCCTGTGGGCCCAGGGACCACGGCCCTGCCCGGAGCCGCGACTGATGAGGTAACACCGAGGGCGGTCTGACAGGACGTGGAAGCGGGGCAGGCTAGCTAACTGCTAGCCCATGCAGACCGGCAATTTTTATAATACCGAGGGCGGTCTGGCGGCGGCCTCGCCTGGCGTTGACTGCGGTGTTTTTAGCGTTGTCGTGTGGAGTGTGAGGAGGTGTGTCGAGCGTGTCTGGTTGGTAGAGCTGGCGTTGGATAGGCTGGGGGAGCCTGGTCTTCTGCGTCCGGAGGGCCCAGGGACCACGGCCCCTGTCTGGAGATGCACCCGAGGAGGAAGCACCGAGGGCGGTCTGACAGGACGTGGAAGCGGGGCAGGTTAGGCTAACTGCTAACCCATGCAGACCAGCAGTTCCCACAGCCATCCTGGCTGGCGTTCGTTCCCTTGGACAGTGATTTTTTTTTCTTTTCATGTGTTAGTTTGGATATGTGTGTTCTTGAGGTTCTTGTAGCTTTTGGATCTGTATTTTTGTCTTTGTCTTGCACTGCTGTGGGCTGGGGGAAACGATATTTCTTCATTTGTCACTTCATTTCTTGTACTTCCGTACATGAAATCAGAATCAGAATACTTTATTTATTCCCGAGGGAAAATGAAGTGCCAAAGAAAGTGTTCCTGATTCCTTATCAACAAACCAAGGACTAAAATCTCAGGGAGGTGTCGGGGTTTTGTTGTGAGACGGGTTATTCACATGCAGCCTCAGCCCGACACACTGCTCTGAAGGAACATTTGGTTTTGAGAATAGCTTGGACTCCATGTGGCCAGCTTCCTTTCTACCTTGGACCCCGTCTAGCCCTAAAACACGCCTGCCAGCGGTGGACACCAGCTGTCTCGACCCATTTGGGAGCGTTTTGAATCTTCAGCCACAGGAAATACACATTAGCCTGTTGGCGCGTGGGCCGTGGTGAGATGTGTGCGGACTGCTGCTCGGTAAGTTGTTCTGGCTGTGCGTTTCATCGATTGGAGATCATCAAAAGAGGCTGCTGCAGATTGTTGCACAAAGTTGAGGCCGTGTGGTGCCGGAATGGCGTCCTGTGCTATGAATTACAGAATCGTTGGCCACGGCGCTCGCTAAAAACACTTGTTAGCTTTCCATCTGGAGGCGCTGCCGTCGCTGTGCTGCGTTCAACAGCGTCATTGTGGAGCAAACACCAGCCATCTGTTCTTCTGGAGCAACGTGACCTGCAGAAGACACTTCCAGCTCGGGGAGATATACTGTGTTACGAATATAAGTATAAAAAGTAGAGACAGAAACACATACCTGCACCAGGTGTGTAGTGTGTACGCACAAACTGGCGACCGGCACATTCCTGCTTCGGTCACATGTCCTCCATTGCAGGGATGCGAAACACCGTCATCTTTGGCATCTTGTGGAAATGGTAAAGTACATGTAAACCTACACAGGAAGTGCATATATACATATATGTATATATATATGTGTATATATGAACATACACATGCACTGCAAACGCCCTCAAAAGTGTGCAAGAATACACACACACACACACACACACACACACACACATATACAATGCCACCAATGCTGTAATTGCCAATCAACACACCAGTTTTTATCTTTTCTTTTTTTTTAATATGATTTAAAGAGTAAAGAGAATTGCTGGTTTATGTTGTGCTGGCTCAGGCGGCTGTGGTCCTCCTGCCTTGTGGTTCTGGGCGGTGTTAGCTGCGTGTAATATTAGTTGGATGTAATGTTAGTTGGGTGTAGGGTTAGTTGGGTGTAATAGTAGGTGGGTGTAGTGTTAGTTGGATGTAATGTTAGTTGGGTGTAGTGTTAGTTGGATGTAGTGTTGGTTGGGTGTAGTGATAGTTGGGTGTAGTGGTAGTTGGATGTATTGGTAGTTGGGTGTAGTAGTAGTTGGTGTAGTGTTAGTTGGATGTAATGGTAGTTTGGTGTGGTGTTAGTTGGGTGTAGTGTTAGTTGGGTGTAATGGTAGTTGGGTGTAGTGGTAGGTGGGTGTAATAGTAGGTGGGTGTAGTGTTAGTTGGATGTAATGTTAGTTGGGTGTAGTGTTAGTTGGATGTAGTGTTGGTTGGGTGTAGTGATAGTTGGGTGTAGTGGTAGTTGGATGTATTGGTAGTTGGGTGTAGTAGTAGTTGGTGTAGTGTTAGTTGGATGTAATGGTAGTTTGGTGTGGTGTTAGTTGGGTGTTGTGTTAGTTGGGTGTAATGGTAGTTTGGTGTGGTGTTAGTTGGGTGTTGTGTTAGTTGGGTGTAATGGTAGTTGGGTGTAGTGGTAGGTGGGTCTAATGGTAGGTGGGTGTATTGGTAGGTGGGTGTAGTGGTAGGTGGGTCTAATGGTAGGTGGGTATAGTGGTAGGTGGGTGTGGTGGTAGTTGGGTGTAGTGGTATATGGGTGTAGTTGTATGTGGGTGTAGTGGTAGTTGGGTGTAGTGGTATCTGGGTGTAGTGGTAGGTGGGTGTAGTGGTAGTTGGGTGTAGTAGTAGTAGTAGTGTAAGTGTCTGGATTAAGCACATGTGGGACTTTTACAGTTGTCTCCATTATCCCTCCGCCCCGCGGGTTGTTTTGTTTGGATGTGTGTTGCTTTATTAGTGCGCTTCCATTGTTCTCTGAGTGTGTTTGAGTGTGTGTGTGTGTGTGTGTGAGTGAGTGTGTGTGTGTGTGTGTGTGTGTGTGTGTGAGTGAGTGAGTGAGTGTGTGTGTGTGTGTGTGTGTGTGTGCATGTGTGTGTGTGTGAGAATATACCCTTGCACGCCTGTGTGTGTGTGTGTGTGTGTGTGAGAATATACCCTGCACGCCTGTGTGTGTGTGTGTGTATCTTTGTGTGTCTTTGGGAATTGTCTCCGCTGGTGAGAACTTCCGAGGCTGGTGCTGGTGGTGGTGTGGAGACGGCGAGTGTTTCCAGCGGCGGCGGCGGCGGCGGGAGAAAGAAACGACACCTCTGGTGCAGACCGCTTTCAGCACAGCTGCTTGTTCCAGATTAATTTCCCCTGCTGGCTGCTGGGGGGGAGGGGGGAGAGCGGGGAGCGGGAGGTGCTGGGGTTTAGGGTAAGCACACCGACGCCTCCACCCACCGTAGGAGTCCATCTAAACACAATGAGCTCATGCAGGGAGTGAGCGGTGTGCACTTCAGTGTGGAATGCTGCGCAGCCTTTTGAAGCGGGGTGACTGTAAACTGCAGTTACACAACAGGCCGTATGCAAATACAGAAGGAGATGTGTGTGTAAAACCGACACCCTGCACCTAACCCCATTCAACCTTTCATTCATTCTGCCACTCGTCACACAACAGCTACACATCGTGTTGTGCGGGTACTGGAGGACCAGAGAAATCTCACACTCACGACCACATGTACCACATGTACCCCATGTACCACATGTACCACATGTACCCCATGTACCACATGTACCACATGTACCACATGTACCCCATGTACCACATGTACCACAAGTACCACATGTACCACATGTACCACAAGTACCACATGTACCACGTGTACCACATGTACCACATGTACCACAAGTACCACATGTACCACATGTACCACATGTACCACATGTACCACATGTACCACATGTACCACATGTACCACATGTACGGTTGGAGGTGGGAGCTTAAAGGGAACAGTCAGGACTTTTAACATCATCTGGGAGAGGCTGCAGCATCCCCGCGACCCTGAGAGCGGGATAAGCGGTTCGGATAATGGATGGATTGATGTCTCTCTCTCTCTCTCTCTCTACATATATATATATATCTATATATGTATATATATATATAGATATATATATGTATAGATGGGTGATATAGTAAAGGAAAAGCCAACACAAGTGTCTTAGTGAGGTGTTGGGCCAGCACGAGCCTCCAGAACAGCTTCAGTGCTCCCTGCCATAGAGTCTACAAGTGTCTGACCTCTACTGGAGGGATGGACACCCTCCTTCCAGAAGATATCCCCTCGTCTGGTGTGCTGATGATGGTGGTGGAGAGCGCTGTCTAACACGTCGGTCCAAAATCTCCCAGAGGTGTTCAGTTGGGTGGAGGTGTGGTGACTGTGAAGGCCACACCATGTGATTTGCATCATTTTCATCCTCACCCAGTGACCCCTCCTGCCCTGTGGATGGGGGCATTATCATCCTGGAAGAGACCCCTCCCATCAGGATAGAAATGTCTCATCACAGGGGGTCCGGGTGGCGTAGCGGTCTATTCCGTTGCCTACCAACACGGGGATCGCCGGTTCGAATCCCCACGTTACCCCTGGCTTGGTTGGGCATCCCTACAGACACAATTGGCCGTGTCTGCGGGTGGGAAGCCGGATGTGGGTATGTGTCCTGGTCGCTGCACTAGCGCCTCCTCTGATCAGTCAGGGCGCCATCCTATGTCTCATCATAGGAGGAAGGTGGTCATTCAGAATAACGTTGTGTTGATCTGCAGTGACCCTTCCCTCTAAGAGGACAAGTGGACCCAAACCATGCCAGGAAAATGCCCCCCCACACACACACCCTAACCGAGCCCCCGGACCCCCTCACTGTAGGGGTCAGGCGTTCATTCTTGACAGTCATCAGCAGACGCTTTTCTACACAATTATGTTGGCATTTCAGAGACACACAAAATACTGCTCAGCCATCATCATCGGCGGTCACTCAAAGCGAGTGTGACTGTCCTCTCCATTGACTAACTTGATGGGGGATGCCTGTATGGGACTTTGACACGGGGAGACTGGTGCACAGACGGCCACCGCACGGTCCCTGACAGATCTGGGTCAGGATCCAGCGGCGTGGAGTCCGACACGACGGGGGGCCCATTTCTGCTGCAGCCTTCATCTGCCTTCCCGGCCGTCGTGATGCTCCCCTAGTCAGCCGTCATCCTCCTCCGCCTGTTCCCCTGTTGAGGTCTTTGTTGGATTGCTCTTTGTCAGGGGCCGGCCCCCCTGACCTCACAGCCGTGGGTGACCCGACCAGGAGCGTAGCTCCAGACGGCGTTGCTCTCGGGATCTCAGGACCACGCAAGCTTCCCCACCACCACAAGGGGACAATCCATGGAGAAGTGTTATGTAGTGACCGAACAGTCTCGTGTACTCTGTGTGTACCTGGTGGTGTCCCGGGAGTGTGAGCAGGCCACAGTCGGTGTAGCAGGAAGTGCGTTCTCCATTGAAGCCGGCCGCGGAAGCGTTAGCTTCAACATATTGCATTTTCAAAGACAAATTTTAGCACCTAATTCCACCGGAGGCCTTTGAACGGCGTCGTTCTCGGTGTTATTGCTGTTTGATGTCAGGGCTGAGACTCACCTCCGAGACCCCATGTCTGTCGGATGAGAGCGCCTCCTCTCGTTTCGCTCCCCCTCTCAGAGGTGCTGTGATAGCAACCGAGAGTTGCTTGAATTTCAAATAAGTCGTTGTCCCTAAAGTCGCCCGTTTTGTCCTCTTTCCATCACTTACATCTCCGAGACTTGAGCCTCACTCGGAGAGAGAGAGAGAGAGAGAGACAGAGAGAGAAGGAGGGACTGAGGGAGGGAGAGGGATGGGGAGAGCGAGAGAGGGCGAGAGAAAGAGAGAGAAGGAGGGACTGAGGGAGGGAGAGGGATGGGGAGAGAGAGAGAGAGCGAGAGAACAACAGTGCGAGCGAGAGAGAGAGGGACGGAGGGAGGGAGAGGGATGGGGAGAGAGAGAGAGCGAGAGAGAACAAGCAAAGGGGGAGGGCGAGAGAGAGAGAGAGAGAGAGAGAGAGAGAAGGAGGGACGGAGGGAGGGAGAGGGATGGGGAGAGAGAGAGAGCAAGAGAGAACAAGCAAAGGGGGAGGGCGAGAGAGAGAGAGGGTGAGAGAAAGAGAGAGAGAGATGAGTGCTGGGCAAGAGGGATTCTCTCATAATATTCAAAGGACGGTAATATCTCTTTACAAATTGCTCTTTAGGTTTCATGTAATTCAGCACTTGTTAATAGCTTTTTTTTATGCGATGGAGAAATTTTGCAATGAGGCATACAGTAATTACAATTTATTCTTTATCCTCCATACTAGAAGGAAGCTATGTGTAATTACTTTCTAGACCGGAGTCGAAAGCCCCTTCTGGACGCTGCGTTCATCTGTCTGCTCATCGACAGGCGTGTGATGTGTAAATCATTTATTCATTATTCATGTATTCATTCATATATATGCTCGTTTCTTCATCTCGTGCCTACTTTTCCACTATAAACCATCTCTGTATTGGCCTTTGTATTTGTCTCTCACATCTTTGTCTTATCTCCATGTATCCCTCCACCTCCCTTCCCAAAAGGGGAAAATTGACACAGTCTGCCAGGATTTTGCTCAGTTTTCCTCGTGAGTGTGATATTCTGTTTCTTCTGTTTGTTATATTTAACTTGGTTAATTGTGTTAATTAGGACAAGTGATGCGTACACAATACATTGCGAGTACTGAGCCCATTGTGATGCATACTGCTCCTGCCAGGGAGGGCACCGGCTTAGACCCTTTATCCAAATATGTTGAGCTCCACATGCACACAGGCATTAAACCTGTGCACTTTGAGTGCACTTAATTCTTTTCTTTAGCTCCCCCCCCCCCCTCTTCTCCTCCCCCAATTGTACTCGGCCAATTACCCTACGCTGCTCCACCCCCTCTGCCGATCCGGGGAGGGCTGCGGACTACCACATGTCTCACCTGACAGTGAGGAGTTTCACCAGGGGGACGTAGCGCGTGGGAGGATCACGCTATTGCCCCCAGTCCCCACCGAACAGGCGCCCCAACCGACCAGAGGAGGCGCTAGTGCAGCGATCAGGACACATACCCACATCCAGCTTCCCAACCGCAGACACGGCCAACTGTGTCTGTAGGGACGCCCGACCAAACCGGAAGCGCCACGGGGATTCGAACCGGCGAGCCCCGTGTTGGTAGGCAACGGAATAGACCGCTACGCCACCCGGACGCGCTGAATGCAGTTAATTCAGGAGGAAACTCAAACATATCCAGCAAAACTGGGCTCAGATTTTTCATCCACACGCCCGGGCTGACAGGAGACCACATAGAATAATGTACTTTAAGTCACTTTTATTAATGTTTTATGACACGCAGCGGGCACTTTGTTAACTGGGTGACAGTGAGGAGCAGCGTAACAAATCAAACATCAAATGGCCCTTTTGGCGGACAGCCTTCCAGCGTGAACCTTGGCGAGGACTCTCCATCATCATCACCGTCAGCACAATTCCCCATCTATCTCCACCGCTGTTCAGAGCAGGAGCTCATAATCGTCATGAGTTTCTGGTTTGTTTGTTTTTGGGGGGTTTTTTGGGTTGTTTGTTTGCCGCCTAAGCAGCCTGGTATCCCTGCCTTGTTCCCTAAACACCCCGTAAACAATTCCTGACCCTCAGTTAAGTATGGCCGGGAGGCCAGGATAGCCATGTACCTGCACAACGGTACTGCGTTTGGTGGGCTAACATGTGACTTGACGCCTTTCTGCTCGTCTATATTTGTTTGTTGTGAAACAAAAAGCGTACTTTAATTACACCACACGTGTGCAAAGTGATTGCCATGTGGGCCGTGTTGCTCACATACTTGCCTGCGTATTATCTGTCCCACTTGAGGTCTACGAGGTATGCCCACCATGGGGCGGTTAAGCCACAAGCTCTGTCAGCTTCTCCTCTAACGATCCCGCCAGTTTCTGCCACCTTCCGCCTACGTATTACATCACAGGACGTTAACTAGGTGGTTACTGCCTGTCTACTGCCCCCGGGGTTTTATGTGGGTATTGCACATTGTGGATGTGTAACGTTGTTTTGGAGGATGGACACAAACCGCGTGTTATGCACGACAGCTATCTTGAGTACACCTAAGCTTGATTATAGTAAACCGTTTTTGGCTAGACACAGATTCTTTAATGTCCTTGTTGTCACAGCCTCATCTCATCTCATCATCAGCCACTTCTCCGGGGTCAGGTGTGGCAGCAAGCTAAGTAGGACACTCCAGATGTCCCTCTCCCCATCAACACCCTCCAGCTCCTCCTGGGGGATCCCAAGGTGTTCCCAGGCCAGACTGGACATGTGGTCCCTCCAGCGAGTTCTGGGTCTACCCCGGGGTCTCCTCCCAGTTGGACGTGCCTGGAAAACCGCCAAAGGAAGGCTCCCAGGAGGCATCCTAATCAGATGCCCGAACCACCTCAACTGGCTCCTTTCGACGCGAAGGAGCAGCGGCTGTACTCCGAGCTCCCTCCGGATGTCCGAGCTCCTCAGCCTATCTCTAAGGCTGAGCCCAGACAGCCTACGGAGGAAACTCATTTCAGCCGCTTGTATCCACGATCCCACCCTTTCGGTCACTACCCAAAGCTCATGACCATAGGTGAGGGTTGGAACGAAGACTGACTGGTAAATTGAGAGCTTTGCCTTCCGGCTCAGCTCCCTCTTCACCACAACGGTCCGGTACGACGTCCACATTACTGCTGATGCTGCACCAATCCACCTGTCAATCTCCCGCTCCATCCTACCCTCACTCGAGAACAAGAACCCGAGATACTTGAACTCCTTCACTTGAGGCAACAACTCATCCCCAACCCAGAGGGAGCAATCCACAATTTTCTGGTAGAGAACCAGAAAATACATTTTTATATATAATATATATGTTTTATAACACGTATATATTATATATTATAGAATAGGCGGCACGGTGGCGCTATGGTTGGCACGGTCACCTCACAGCAAGAAGGTCCTGGGTTCGAGCCCCGGGTAGTCCAACCTTCTGGGTCTTCCCGGGTTGTCCTCTGTGTGTAGTTTGTATGTTCTCCCCGTGTCTGCGTGGGTTTCCTCCGGGTGCTCCGGTTTCCTCCCACAGTCCAAACACATGTAGGTCAGGTGAATCGGCCGTACTAAATTGTCCCTAGGTATGAATGTGTGTGTGTGTGTTGGCCCTGTGTGATGGCCTGGCGGCCTGTCCATGGTGTCTCCCCGCATGCTGCCCAATGACTGCTGGGATAGGCTCCAGCATCCCCGCGACCCTGAGAGCAGGACAAGTGGTTCGGATAACGGATGGATGGATGGATGGATGGATGGATGGATATTATAGAATAGAACTAGAATAGCTGCATGTGGTGTAGAACTAGAATAGCTCCGTGAGTATGACTGTGATTCATGCGTATGCATGTCAACTTCGCACAGGACCTCACCCCCCCACCCCCGCAACGGTCTTGCCCGGAGTGACTGGGCAAACCTTTTCCCACCAACTGATTTCACAGTGTTACCTGAGCACCACTCTGCAATTCACACAAGGTGCATTTGCATGCCAAATCCGTAAAAGACCAGCTTTTATTTTGCCGTTTTGAGGTGCTGGTGTCACCTGTGGGGAAAAAATTAAAAATAGAATAGTCAAGGTGCATACTACAGTATCCGTCTTTACTAAGTTGTACCATATGTGGAAAGATTGAACCTGTCAGAATATTAAGATGGGGGTTATGGATTAACAGCTGTGGGCAAACCGGTCATTTTTGGGGCCACAAATTGCTGAATATGAAATTACTCAGGTCCTCAGATGTCAAATATTCAGATGTCTGAATCAATTTGTGTGTGTGTGTGTGTGTGTGTGTGTGTGTGTGTGTGTGTGTGTGTGTGTGTGTGTGTGTGTGTGTGTGTGTGTGTGTGTGAGTGAGTGAGTGCAAGCTAGCCCATGTGCACATGAAGCGTCAAATTTTCCATCTGCCCAATATGCAGCCATGAAAGCGTTGATTATTTCAGGGCTTCATTACTTGGGCAATTGATTGGTTAGCCCTTTACAATTTTGCAAAGTAAATATCAAAATGAGAAATGCCTAACAGGCTTTTTTAAAATAAAACATGGAGCAAAACTTTCTCTCGCTCCTAAATTTCGGCAGAGAGATTTCAAGACTGAGACAGACGTAGCATGTTTTTCAACATCCTAGAAGAGCAGCTCTGTGAGACATCCTTTCATGGCGGCCAGAAGATTGGTGTGGAGTTCTCGCCGATGGAAAGAAAAAAGAAAAAAGCTTGACTATAAATCTCCAAAGATCCCTAACAAGTCTCCTCTCTCCAAGACAAGGACCATAAAACATAAGAGGCAGAAAAGGAGGGAAAAAGTGACGGAATGCAGGCCTTGGTGGGATAAAGGGGGAGAATTAAGGAGCCATTTTATGGGGGCTTTCAGACCCAGTTATCACCTCTGAAGGACAAAAAGCAAAACTTTCCCTTGTGACCTTGAACTGTCTCGGTCCCCTTTCTCTGTCTCGTTCTTTCCATCTTCGTTTTAGTCTGTGCTGTCAAATCAGTAACATTTGCAAAAAAAAAAAAATATATATATATATATATATATATATATATATATAGTTTTTTTCTGAAACCGTCAATGGTGTTGACTGCTCGACTAATGAGGAGTGGAATATCAACACGGATACAGGGAAAGAGATGTTAATGCATAGCAGTACAGGCCTGTTTTGTGCGTCTCGCACTCATCAACTGCTATATATAGGCAAGGCATGGCAAATTTATTTGTGTAGCACATTTCATCAAGAAGGCAATTCAAAGTGCTTTACATAAAACATAAAAGGCATTATGACAAAACGTAAGAGCAATGTAAGGCAGTAAAAAGACAAAGACATTCAAATACAAATAAAAAGATTTAAAAAAAATATGCTAAGACAGTTGAAACAGGAGAGGAAAAGTTACAGTGCAGTGTAAGATGATAACCACAAGATTTAAACTTGATTTAATAAAAGGCGGTGGCAAACAGGAAAGTCTTCAGCCTTGATTTAAAAGAACTGAGAGTTGCAGCAGACCTGCAATTTTCTGGGAGTTTGTTCCAGATATGTGGTGCATAAAAACTGAATGCTGCCTCTCCGTGTTTAGTTTTGACTTTGGGGACAGAAAAAAAATTGGGCAGCACGGTGGCACAGTGGTTAGCGTGGTTGCCTCACAGCAGGAAGGTCCTGGGTTCGAGCCTCCAGGTAGTCCAACCTTGGTGGCTCATCCCAGGTCGTCGCCTGTGGGGAGTTTGTATGTTCTCCCAGTGTCTGCGTGGGTTTCCTCTGGGGGCTCCGGTTTCCTCCCACAGTCCAAGGACATGTAGGTCAGGTGAATTGGCCATACTGAATTGTCGCTAGGTATGACTGTGTGTGTGGGTGTGTGTGTGTGTGTGTGGGCCCAGTGATGGCCTGGCGGCCTGTCCAGGGTGTATCCCCACCTGCCGCCCAATGGCTGCTGGAATAGGCTCCAGCATCCCTGTGACCCTGAGAGCAGGACAAGCAGTTCAGATAATGGGTTAATGGATGGGACAGAAAGCCGAAGATCAAAAATGTATTTTGGCCCTAAACCATTCGGTGCTTTATAAACCAGGAGCAGTATTTTAAAATCAATTCTTTGACGGACGGGAAGCCAGTGTAAAGAGCTCAAAACTAGGGTGATGTGATCCACTTTTTTGGTCTTAGTAAGGACTCGAGCAGCCGTGTTTTGAATCAGCTGTAGTTGTTTGATCGATTTTTTTTAGACAGACCTTTAAAGACGCCGTTATAATAGTCAAATCAGCCGAAGATAAATGCATGGACAAGTTTTTCTAATTCCTGCTAAGACAAATCCTTTAATCTTTATATATCCTCAGGTGATAGCAGGCTGACATTGTAATTATCTTAATGTGGCTATTGGAATTCCAGTCTGAGTCCATGACTACACCAAGATTTCTGGCCTGGTTTGTGGTTTTTAACATGACAAATTGTAGCTGAGTGCTGACTTTTAATTGTTCTTCCTTGGCTCCAAAGACAATTCAGTTTTATCTTTGTTCAATTGAAGCAAATTCTGAGACATCCAATTGTTGATTTGTTTAATGCACTTTTGTGTTTCTATGGGATTATAGTCCCATGGTGATATGGTTATGTAAATCTGTGTGTCATCTGCATAACCATGGTAACATATTTTGTTGTCTTCCATAATCTGAATTAGGGGGAGCGTATAGATGTTAAACAGAAGAAGCCCCAGAATGGAGCCTTGGAGAACTCCACAGGTCATTTTTGTCCGCTGAGATTTGTAATTACCTATAGACACAAAGTAGTCCCTGTCCTTTAAGTGGGATTCAAACCAGTTTAGTGCTGTGCCAGAAAGACCTACCCAGTTTTCCAGTCGGTCTAGTAATATGTTGTAGTCAACTGTGTCAAATGCAGCGGAGATGCAATAATACCAGGACTAAGATTCTGCCACTGTCTGTGTTTAAGCGGATGTCATTAAAGTCCTTAACAAGCAGTCTCAGTGCTGTGATGTGGTTGAAATCCTGACTGGAAGACACCAAAACAGATGTTTAGTGCCAAGAAGTTGTTCAGTTGCTGTGGGAAAAAAAGGCTTTTTCAATTATTTTACTTAGAAACGGGAGGTTTGTTATGGGCCTATAATTGTTCATTAGTAATGTCTTGATGCATGCTCAATAATCCAGGTAAGGAAATACCAGAAAGTTGAATCAGTTCATCTGGACACAGTGTTTATTGGGAGAAACTTTTCATCACTCATCCAAGTGACTTTCTCAGTCTCAACTGACTGCAGGTATTCCCACCCTTATAAACAGCACAGTTGTGTAAAGACTGAGCCAACGATCGGTTTCATATGCAAATTGACGTTACAATGGCAATGTGTACTATTCACAGAGGATTGGGGAATAGTTGCAATCAGAGCATTGTAAGATGTCGACATACTCATAACTGCCCCCCCCTTCTCGGTTCAGGAATAGTTGTTCCCTCTTCACATATATTGCCTCTTTGACTCCCTGTTCAAACTCGCATTCCTCCCTATCAAGGATGTGCACATCCTCATCCTTGAAAGAGTGGCCACTGGCCTGTAGATAGATATAGACTGCGGAGCCCTGGTCTGATGAGTTAGCTCTTCTGTGTTGTGCCATCCTTCTGTTGTGCCATTGTTCTGTGTTGTGCCATCCTCCTAGGTGCCATTGTTCTGTGTTGTGCCATCCTCCTAAGTGGCACAACACAGAACAATGGCACAACAGAAGGATGGCACAACACAGAAGAGCTACCTCATTAAGCTAGGACTCCGCAGTCTACACCCATCTACAGGCCAGTTGCCACTCTTTCAAGGATGAGGATGTGCACATCCTTGATAGGGAGGAATGCTGGTTTTGAACGGGAGGGGGGGGGCTAAGTGTACATTTCTCACCATTTAATAATACTGTGATTGCAACACTTTTCCCCAATGCTCTGTGAATGGTACACATGGCCATTGTAACTAGTTAATGGTCACATCAATTTGCATATGAAACCGATCGTTGGTTTGGTTGTTATGCAACTGTGATGTTTATAAGGGTGGGGTTACCTGCAGTCACTTGAGACTGAGGAGGTCACTTGGATGAGTGATGAAAGGTTTCTCCCAATAAACGTAGTATCCTCATGAACTGATTCAACTTTCTGGCAAGTTCATTAGTAAGTGTCTAGAGTATTCTTTTTTAAGAGTGGGTTGATGACTGCAGTTTTCAGGGTCTGTGGGAAGAAACCTGAGAGAAGAGAAGTGTTGACAATTTGTAAAAGATATGAGGCCATGCAGTTCGATACATTTTTGAAAAGCCTCCTGGCAGAATATCAAGGCAGCAGGAGGAGGATTTCAGATTTTGTGTAATGCCCTCCAAATTGTCTTGGTTGATGGGATCAAATTGTGTCATTCTATTTGAATTGATTTTAGGTGGACACAGGGACAACGCGTTCCTTGTACCTAGTATGGAGGCACTGACTGCCTGTCTGTCTAATTTTCTGAATTTCGTCTTTGAAGGTGGCAAATTTATTGTAGGCCCCGGTAGATAGAAATTCAGAGGCAATTGCCACAGGAGGGTTTGTTAGCCTGTCAACAGTGCAAACAAGGCATGTGCATTATTATTGTTTTTTGCAATGATGTCAGAGAAGTAGGACTGCCTTGCATTTCCCAGCTCTAAATTATAAATGTGTACTGTCTTTTTATGGTGTCATAATGAAGAGCAATGTTTGTTTTTCACCACCTGTGTTCAGCTTTACAACACTGTCTTTTTTTAATTCTGCCCAGCGCGGCACATCTCCATGGAGATCTTTTCTTACCAGAGACCACCTTTCCCTTAGTGGGTCCAATGGCGTCAGTAACATTTGTGATTTTAGAATTAAAATGATCTACAAGCCCATTGACTGGGAGGCTGGGGAGGGTGGGCGTGGAAGAGAATGCCTTAATGAATATTTTGTGATTACCTGTGTTTGAACACTTGTGTGCACAGATAGTACTCTGGAAGAAAGTATAGGCGTGATCGGAGAGAGCGACATCAGTCACCACAGCCTTAGAAATGTTCAGACCCTTGGAGATGATTAAGTCCAGAGTGTGCCTCTTGTTGTGTGTGGGCTCCGTCACATGCTGAGTCAGTCCATAGTTATCAAGAACACAACACAGTTCTTTAGTTCCTCTGTCCTGGGGGTAGTCGCCAGCAATAATTGCGTTGGAGCGAATCATTAAACAAAATGGCAGCTCCGCCTTCTTTCTTATGCTGTCTGGTTTCGCTCACAAAACTGAAGATGGGAGGGGTGGGCTCCATAAGCACAGCTGCGCTGTTGTCTCGGCCTTACCAAGTTTCAGGTAAAAACATACTCTTGAGATTGTGCCTGATGATAAAAAGCATTGATCAACAACGTTTTTCCTGCCAAAGACCTGATGTTTAATAATGCTAAGTTTAATGTGTTAAAAGTTTTATCTGCCCACCTTGCAGCTGCTCCCCGCTATCTGGGGTGGGCTGTATCAACAGCCGAGGGTCCATACCCAGTAAGCAGAGGGAGACATGAGCTAAAGGGGGGGGGGTAAGGACCCAGTTGGTCCTAGTAGTCAGCGAGCTCTGTAAGGCTGACAGCACGGAGATTCCCCTTGCTTTGTTTGGATAAGCGGGAACTTTTGGTGCCACATAATAACATCGCATCAATCCCTTTTATGTGCTTCCGTAGCTTGTGTGAGATATCCCGGAGAGGTGGGGGGGGGGGGTGCTGGGAACGATCCAATTCAATTCAAAAACTTTATTGTCATTGTGCAAGCACAACGAAATGGCACATGGGTCAGACTCAAAATGGTGCATACATAAAAAGAGATTAGAAATATATAAAATATCAGCACTGTCCTTGGTGTCCTGGGTAGAAGAGATTGCTCTGGGGGTGTCTGGGTAGCGTGGCGGTCTATTCCGTTGCCTACCAACATGGGGATCGCCGATCCGAATCCCCGTGTTACCTCCGGCTTGGTCGGGCGTCCCTACAGACACAATTGGACGTGTCTGCGGGTGGGAAGCCGGATGTGGGTATGTGTCCTGGTCGCTGCACTAGCGCCTCCTCTGGTCGATCGGGGCGCCTGTTCACGGTTGAGGGGGAACTGGGGGGGAATAGCGTGATCCTCCCACGTGCTACATCCCCCTGGTGAAACTCCTCACTGTCAGGTGAAAAGAAGCGGCTGGTGACTCCACATGTATGGGAGGAGGCATGTGGTAGTCTGCAGCCCTCCCTGGATCGGCAGAGGGGGGCGGAGCAGCGACCGGGAACGGCTTGGAAGAGTGGGGTAATTGGCCAAGTATAATTGGGGAGAAAAAGGGGGAAGAATTCCTTACCCTTTCCAGATACCAGCAGTGGGGTGCTGGAGGCCATAGTGGGCAGTAAGAATATGAACCCCTGCTGTTTTTAAGAAGCAGAGTCGTCGGTTTGATGTCTTGTCTGGCTTGCGCGTCGTCTTTTTCGGAAGTCCGGTGCATCTGCCGTGAAGCTGTTTTTTTTTGTTGGATGATGTGACATCAGTCTTAGTGGCTATTGATCTGTTGTTTACCTCCGGATGCTGCCGAGAGATGCCCCTCGCAGGCTTAGCTGTATCACGACCCGAGGCTGCATGGGGGCCGGCGTTAGCTTCTGAGCTGTGGCATTACTCTTGTGCTCACTGACAGGCAGCTCATCCATTGTACTTGGCCAATTACCCCACTCTTCTGAGCCGTCCCGGTCGCTGCTCCACCCCCTCTGCCGATCCCGGGAGGGCTGCAGACTACCACATGCCTCCTCCCATACATGTGGAGTCACCAGCCGCTTCTTTTCACCTGACAGTGAGGAGTTTCACTAGGGGGATGTAGCACGTGGGAGGATCACCCTATTCCCCCCCAGTTACACCCTCCCCCCTTAACAGGCACCCCAGACCAACCAGAGGGGGCGCTAGTGCAGCGACACTTACCCACATCCAGCATCCCACCCGCAGACACAGCCAGTTGTCTTCAGGGACGCCCGGCCAAACTGGAGGTAACACGGGGATCCAAACCAGTGATCCCCGTGTCACTAGGCAACGGAATAGACCGCCACGCCACCCGAAAGCCTATCTTGTGATATTATAAGCAAAGAAGCAGGTTTGAATTAAAGTTGGAAATGGCGGTTGTCACTAACCAGAGTGGCCATGGCTCCTATGCATTTGGGCTTCGGGTAGAAGAGATGGGCGTCCCACAAACAACAGTTCCAGTTCTTGTGTGTGTGTGTGTGTGTGTGTGTGTGTGTGTGTGTGTGTGTGTGTGTGTGTGTAGAGGCAGAACGACACTCGCAGCAGTAGATTCAGTTGTTATTGCCACGATAAGCGGAGGAAGCCAACTGGTACTTGTTAGGTGTAGATGTTATACCGAAGAGCAGAGGAATGGGAGGAATTAGCACATGCTTTATGACAGGCTCACCTGTTTTTCAGACAGGACACGTCCTGCAGTCCAGAGTCTGGGGGGAAATAAATCATAATTCCTAACAGAAATTTAAGTTAAGCATTTTTTTTTCAGGATAACTGTGTTTTATGTTTTTGTTTTTATAATCCGTGAAACTTTTTATCTAGTGGTGACCAGAAGGAATTGCAGTAAAATCTGCAACAGTGCCCCCAAGTGATGGTGGCCGGCAAGTTACACAACTAACAAGAATTACAGTTTCGCTAGCTAGCTAACACAGAACCCCCCCCCCCCCAGAAATGTCAAGAAAAGAGGAAACCATGTTTTAAAACACTTGACAGTATTCATAACTGATGACCCATGACTGTATATTGTATATATCGACAGTGCTGCTTACCCGGGCAGCAGTTTCCAACCCCTCCCTTATTATTTACCATGTAGTTATTTTGTGGATTCTCGTACAGGTGTGGTGCAGAGCTGGCTTCTCCGCCCTGGCGAGTGTGTGAGCGTTGGTGTTTTCATGGAAACATGCTGGATTTCCATAGGCCGGGGTTTGGGGTAGTTTGCCAAAAATAAAAACTGTGGGCCAGAATACAGGTTTTAAAAGCCAGAAATATATCAGCATTTTGCAAAAAGCTGTCGTTTTGCAGTTGTTATGGATGGACATCCCCCCCCCACCCCCCCACACATGATGGTCATCTTTTGCTATGATGACGGCAAAATTTACTAATTTAACATCATTATAAAGTTGAAATTAACAAAACTAGCAGGCGCCCGGGTAGCGTAGTGGTCTATTCCGTTGCTTACCAACACGGGGATCGCCGGTTCGAATCCCCGTCTTACCTCCGGCTTGGTCGGGCGTCCCTACAGACACAATTGGCCGTGTCTGCGGGTGGGAAGCCGGATGTGGGTATGTGTCCTGCTCGCTGCACTAGCGCCTCCTCTGGTCAGTCGGGGGTGCCTGTTCGGGGGGGAGGAGGAACTGGGAGGGGGGGGTAGCGTGATCCTCCCACGCGCTGCGTCCCCCTGGTGAAACTCCTCACTGTCAGGTGAAAAGAAGCGGCCGGTGACTCCTCATGTGTGGGAGGAGGCATGTGGGAGTCTGCAGCCCTGTTTGGATCGGCAGAGGGGGTGGAGCAGCGACCGGGATCAGCTCGGAAGAGTGGGGTAATTACCCGGATACAATTGGGGAGAAAAGGGGGGATGGTGTCCCAAAAATAAATAATTAAACAATTAACAAAAGTAGAACATAAGGCCTGAGTCAGTCTGGACTTTGGCCCAATTTCTCTAAACAGCTTTTTTGAAATGCTCCGTTTTAAGAATAATGAAACAGGCACCTGGACAAAACAGTTGCCCCCTGAGGGAACAAAGTGCCCCTTTTCTCTACCAGAGAAGGAAGGGAGCGACGTGCCCCTGTGTGAAATTAGAGACCGGGCTTTGTGGGCCTCGGTGACCTGCTTCTCAGAAGGGCTTAATAAAGCGGGGCTGGTGTTGGTGTCCCACTGAACTCGGCGTGGCAGGCAGCAACTGATGAAAGGAAGTCGCTCCTGCCACAGGAAGACTCTCAGTCAGCCAATTACGGCGTGGAGCCTGCCGCGCTTCACAAAGGTGCTGCACCTTCTGAATAGTGCAACAGCTAATGGAGGGAGGGGGGAGGGGGGTGGGGTGCTGGATATACACAGTATGCATTATGCACATCAACGCTGGACTTTCTCTCTCTCTCTCTCTCTCTCGCTCTCTCGCCCGCTGAAGTCCCTCCACGGGTTGTTGACAAGAAAGAGAGAATAGTGGCGGCGAGACACGGCCGGGCTGGATGTATATTCTGAAATTTGCACTTTTCTCATTATAAAACTGTGTCACTTGAATGAGCAAACACCTGCCAGAACAGTACACCAAATACACACCGTCCCTGGACAGATGAGGCGCGGGGGCGGGAGGAGAAGGAGGAGGAGGAGGGTGTAGTAGATGGAAAAGAGGAAGGAAGGGAAGAGAAAACGTGGAGGGAAGTGTGCAAAGCCAAGACCCTTAAAGGGATTTTGTGTGGGGGGGGTCGTTTGTATTTGCCCGTGGACATCAATTTGTGTTGTTCTGAATCCCCTGATTCAAAATCACCTTTTCTGCTCTACTGACAATAAATAAATTGGTAATGTCTTGACTGCGGTAAGTATGAGTGACATTTTTTATACATATATGTATATATATATATATATATGTGTGTGTGTGCGTGTGTGTGTATTTTTTTTTTTTTTTTTACATTTCACTTTGTCTTAGGTAAAAATAGCATAATGCCCAAATTGTGTTCTCCCTCTTAGACAGCCGGACCCAATTTCCATCCTTTCTTAATGTTTCTGTTTTCGTCCATCCACCCAGCATCCAACCCTGCAGACTACCACATGCCTCCTCCCATACACGCTTCAGCCGCTTCTTTTCACCTGACACTGAGGAGTTTCGCCAGGGGGACGTAGCGCGTGGGAGGATCACGCTGCCCCCACCCCCCCTCGAACAGGCGCCCTGACCGCCCAGAGGAGGCGCTAGTGCAGCGACCAGGACACACACCCACATCCGGCTTCCCACCCGCAGACACCGCCGATTGTGTCTGTAGGGACGCCCGACCAAGCCGGAGGCAACACGGGGACTCGAACCGGCGATCCCCGTGTTGGTAGGCGAAGGAATAGACCGCCACGCCACCCGGACGCTCCCAAACTCTTTTCTTGAAGTGCAATTTCAAATCCACCCGAAATGAATCTCAACAGAAAGAAGCAAAACCTAATCCTGGCGTGACTGAAAGCGAAGCGGTGTATTAGCTGCTGCTGGGTGGAGTAACATGTGCAGTATTTTCACACCGCTACTCGTGTTTCTACTGAGCTGAAGTGCAGGTTGATAGAGAAGCACGTATCTAGGCACTTTAGTGGTCTGTAAAATAAAACACTCGCACTAATGTAATTATTTTTCACTCATGTGCGAGCACACACACACACACACACACACACACACACACACACACACACACACGTACGTGCAGAGGCCTTCTTGGCCCTACTGCTGCAGCTGGGAGACCAGCTTGGGCGGAGTATTCTGCAGTGTGCCTACCTGCCTCGGCTGGCAGCCAGCTCAGATCAGGGTTTGTTAGACAGGAACTTGTCTTTCATCGATCGCTTATAATTCACATCATACGAACTTGGTGTTTTTTTCTCTCTCTCTCTCTCTCTCTCTCTCTCTCTCTCTCTCTCTCTCTCTCTCTCTCTCTCTCTCTCTCTCTCCCTCTCTCTCTCTCTCTCTCTCTCTCTCTCTCTCTCTCTCTCTCTCTCTCTCTCTCTCTCCGCTGTTTGACCTCTCCATGAAGTTCAGCTGACAGACAGCGAGCAGGAGCAACGCGCCAGCCGCTGTCTGGCAGCATGCCAGTGTGTGTGTGTGTGTGTGTGTCTGCGTGTGTGTGTGTGTCTGCGTGTGTGTGTGTGTGTGTGTGTGTGTGTGTGTGTGTGTGTGTGTGTGTGCTGCCACACGTCCACACACCCCCCCCCCCCGTGTCTGGCTGCAGCACGTGCAGGGCAGCGTCCTCCTGGACACTTGGTGCGGCAGGATACGTCCTCCCGAGGCCAGACATGAGGAACTGTCCCACGTTTACATGCGGACTAACACGATGACGGTGAGGAACCAGAGCGTCGGTCATGGAAGTGACCGCTTCACAACGAGGCATGCTTAAGACACGGCGTCTAAGTGGATCACTAATTAATAACTCGTTTATTAGTATGCTGTAATCCCCTCACATAAACCGAGTTTAAATCGAATCGGCGGATAACGATTAACACACCGAGGCTTCTGCCAGATCTTAAAACTTATTGGTTCATATCCAGAAAACTGACATGGCGGCTGTCCGGGTGGCGTGGCGGTCTATTCCGTTGCCTGCCAACACGGGCATCGCCGGTTCGAATCCCCGTGTTGCCCCCCGGCTTGGTGGGGCGTCCCTACAGACACAATTGGCCGTGTCTGCGGGTAGGAAGCCGGATGTGGGTGTGTGTCCCGGTCGCTGCACTAGCGCCTCCTCTGGTCTGTCGGGGCGCCTGTTCAGGGGGGAGGGGGAGGGAATAGCGTGATCCTCCCACGCACTACACCCCCCCTGGTGAAACTCCTCACTGTCCGGTGAAAAGAAGCGGCTGGCGACTCCACATGTATGGGAGGAGGCATGTGGGAGTCTGCAGCCCTCCCCCGGATCAGCAGAGGGGGGTGGAGCAGAGACCGGGGCGGCTCGGGAGAGTGGGGTAACTGGCATATGGCAGGTGTGTTTATCGGCGCCTGTCTTGGTCTTGGTTCCTGTCTTGATTGTTTTTGGGCCGCTCCTGTAGGGGACGCAGTCACCTGAACCTCATCTGGACACAACCACCGCCTAAAACGCTAACGGCTAAAAAGCTAACGGCTAACCGTCGGACAGGAAGCCGATGCTGTCAGTACACAAAACACAACAACGCGGCGACACCTCACCAAGCATCTGCACCCTCTGATGGGCTGTCACCAGGTCTTCAACCCGCTAAGGATAAAGAATCCACCTTCATGAAATCACCATAGAAACGCTTCATATGAGATGCTGCTGCAGAACGGATAACTTCCGGTAATAGGGGCGGTGGCGTGCAAATAAACACACCCCGTGTCTGAGGAGGGTGGACAACAGAGAGAGGAAGACGAGAGAGTGGATGTCACTATGGAGTGTGTGTGTGTGTCTGTGTGTGTGTGTGTGTGTGTGTGTGTACAGTTAATGATCCCCAATAGCCTTGGGAGGCCTCCAGATTAGCGCATACACACACATCTTCTGAGCTCCCCGGGGCCGCCGGCGGCGGCGGCGGCAGCGTCTCCAGTCAGATTTATCCGTTTACCTGCTCGGGGGAGAGGGTTAGTGATGGAAGGCGTCGGCTGAGAGGAGCCTGCCTCACCCGTCTCCACGCGCCCATGTCCCTGTAATGATATTCATAACTTACGTTGTGCAGTCCATTAAACATTAAATCCTCTGTCTCACTTCCCCCTCGTGTCTCCTCCTCTGCGGCTCAGAGGCGACTCCACGCCGGAGCACCGGGGCCCCTCCACAAAACCAGGCTTTGGGTGGGGTTTTTCTTTTCCAGAAATGAGATGAACATTAAGTCAGATCTTCGAGGTTAATGTCGATGTTTTTTGAGAATTAGCACAAAATTTTGTGGGGAAAAAAAAGTTCAAAATAAATTTGTTTTTTTTTTTTTAACTATGAAGACGGCGTCCAGTAAAACTACTGCGAGAGCAGAGCGGCAGTGGATAATTAATACAAAGGTATGAAAAGATGGTGGTGCGAACTCATGTTTGCGGCGGCCTCACCCAGTACCGGTGTGGGAAGATGGCGGCGTTAGCTTACATGTGCGGCGGCCTCACCCAGTACCGGTGTGGGAAGATGGCGGCGCTAGCTTACATGTGCGGCGGCCTCACCCAGTACCGGTGTGGGAAGATGGCGGCGCTAGCTTACATGTGCGGCGGCCTCACCCAGTACCGGTGTGGGAAGATGGCGGCGCTAGCTTACATGTGCGGCAGCCTCACCCAGTACCGCCCACGCGGTGTCGTTGTCCGCGTCTGCGTCTAAGTTGTCTTGGTTTGACGGCTGGGAGAGCTGGCGTTGGATCGGCTGGAGGAGCCTGGTCTGCTGCGTCCTGTGGGCCCAGGGACCACGGCCCTGCCCCGAGCTGCACCCGAAGAGGAAACACCGAGGGCGGTCTGACAGGACGCGGAAGGGCGGTCTGGCGGCAACCTGGCCTAACGTTGACTGTGTTTTCAGAGGGCGGGGAGGCGTGTCCAGAGTGTCTGGCTGGGAGAGCTGGTGCTGGATCAGCTGGGGGGGGGCCTGGTCTGCTTCATCCGGTGGGCCCGGGGACCACGGCCCTGCCTGGAGCTGCGGCCTGACAGGACGCGGGAGCGGGGCAGGCTAAGCTAACTGCTAGCCCATGCAGACCGGCGGTCCCAACAGTCGCCCAGGCTGGCGTTCGCTCTCTTGGACACTGACATTTTTTTTTTTGATATGTTGGATATAGTATGTGTTTTTGTGTTTTTGTGTTTTTGTAGTTTGGATATATGTGTTGTTGTGGTTTGAATATGTGTTTTGGTTTTTGTCTTTGTGTTGCGCTGCTGTGGGCTGGGAAATGATATGTGGTTTCATTTTATGGAAGGAGGTGCATGACATGAAGTGACAAATACATGTTCCGGATTCTGATGTCGAAGTTTCGAAGATGTCCCTGAGGTTTTGTGGAACTTCATCGTATAAAAAAGTGCGATGCAGTTTTGACTGACGTCTTTAAGAAGTTCGTTGTTGAACTGGGTGCCGACCCGCTCTCGATTCTTACCGATGCATCACATCCTACACACTCGCCACCACCCACCAGCATGGCCGATGACTTCACTCATGTTCATATTTTACTCATGAGACAATTATACCTGAATCTGAATTTTAAAAGAGATCATTGAATAAATTATGGGTAAGAGAAAGAGCATGAGGCCTGGACAAGTCGGATGCCCCTTGTCACTCACACACACACTCACACACACACACACACACACACACACACACTACATCTACTACGACTACTACTTTCGGCTGCTCCCGTTAGGGGTCGCCACAGCGGATCATCCGTTTCCATCTCCTCCTGTCCTCTGTGTCTTCCTCTGTCACACCAGCCACCTGCATGTCTTCCCTCACCACATCCATAAACCTCCTCTTTGGCCTTCCTCTTCTCCTCTTCCCTGGCAGCTCCATATTCAGCATCCTTCTCCCAATATACCCAGCATCTCTCCTCTACACATGTCCAACCATCTCCATCTTGCCTCTCTTGCTTTGTCTCCAAACCGTCCAACCTGAGCGGTCCCTCTAATATACTCCTTCCTAATCCTGTCCTTCTTCATCACTCCCAATGAAAACCTTATCATCTCCAACTCTGCCACCTCCAGCTCCACCTCCTGTCTTTTCATCAGTACTACTTTCTCCAGCCATACACCATAGCTGGTCTCACCACCATCTTGTAAACCTTCCCTTTAACTCCTGCTGGTCCCCTTCTGTCACAAACCACAGGACGGGGACGAGAGAGTATTCGGACCTTTTCCCAACTCGCGCGTTTTCGACCAAAGCCAGTAAGATGGCAAGTAAACTGCAGCATCGTTTAATTTCTACAGATTCAAGGGTTGGTGTTGCAGGCTGAGCTGACGGGAGGAGGCCCGTGGATGGGACAGAGAGAGAGAGAGAGAGAGAGAGAGAGAGAGAGAGAGCGAGAGAGAGAGAGAGAGAGAGACAAAAGAAAGAGAGCGTGACGAACAGAGGCTCTATATCTTTTGTCTTTGCATACGCCTCGTGACAAGAAATACGCTATCCGACCATCAGGACGGGGCTGCTGGCTGGCTAGACCGCCAGTGCATTAGAGGAGAACTGATTTGGATGCCTTGCACTCTTGCCTATGTGTGACCACACTTGCCTACACACACACACACACACACACACACACACAGAGGGACGTAGTCGCAGGCGTAGCCTGTCGGCCGGGCCTAAAGATGTGTCGGTGCACATATCAGGACGTCGCACCTGCTCGGGCCTCGGCGTGATAACCGGAGCCGTGAGGGGTGGAGAGGAGACGAGGCGCATGTGAGAATAACCGAGAGGCTGCAGCCGCCATTAATCCCGGCTGATTACAGCACCAACGGCGTTTACTGTAGTCGTGTGTTGTTGTTGTTGTTGTTTACCGGGGTCTGCGGAGCGACAACGTCCTTGCCTCCCCCGCCAGACCAAATCAACATGCACGCGACGGCCCGGCGTGAGCCTCACAACGCCGGCGGCGACACGTTCAGACGCCTGCCCCGGTGTACTGACTCTTCTTTAGTGAACCCGCTGCTGCTTTGGGGGTTGGTTTGTTTTTTTACACGACGTTGCGGCGCCGCAGAAAACAGACAGAGCCGCTGCTGGGTTTGATACGCCGCCGTTACAACAGTCTCCCCCTGCCGATGCCGAAAGTCGGCACCCCGCACGTCTGTGTAAACTGGTGACGCGTGTGTTATAATGCTAGCTCCCGAATTGTGTGCATTGTGTATACAAAGCTAACGCGACGCCCGAAAGGCCGAGTCCTCTCTTTGCTGATTTACACCGAGCCCATGGTGGCTGACGACGCCCCTCCTGCTGGTTGTGGCCCATCCAGACGGCTCGGTGGCAGTTTTACCTCGAGGACAGTAAAGCAGACACAGATTCAGAACAGCTGCAGCATGAATACAAACTTCTGCTGAGAGAGTTGTGCTGGTGAAGAACGGAGAATTGTGTTTCTCTTTATTGGTGTATATTATCCATGTACAGTCGTGTTGGCAGGTGAATTTTAAGTGAACTTTTCTCAAGTCACAAAAGTTAAAACACAGATTACCTGTTCCCACAACATCTGTCCAAGCAGATAAAACCCGGAATGTAGTTTTACATGTCAAGTCAAGTCGAGTCTTGGATTTCCCCCCTTTTTCTCCCCAATTGTACCCGGCCAATTACCCCACTCTTCTGAGCCGTCCCGGTCGCTGCTCCACCCCCCCTCTGCCGATCCGGGGAGGGCTGCAGACTACCCCATGCCTCCTCCCATACATGTGGAGTCACCAGCCGCTTCTTTTCACCTGACAGTGAAGAGTTTAGCCAGGGGGCGTAGCGCGTGGGAGGATCACGCTAACCCCCCCCCCCCCGTTACCCCCTTGAACAGGCGCTCCGACCAACCAGAGGAGGCGCTAGTGCAGCGACCAGGACACATACCCACATTCAGCTTCCCACCCGCAGATACGGCCGATTGTGTCTGTAGGGACGCCCGACCAAGCCGGAGGTAGCACGGGGATTTGAACCAGCGATCCCCCTGTTGGTAGCCAAAGCGGGGCGGCACGGTGGCCCAGTGGTCAGCACTGTTGCTTCACACCAAGAAGGTCCTGGTTTCGAACCCCAGGCCGTCCCAGCTCCTCTCTGTGTGGAGTTTGCATGTCCTCCCCGTGTCTGCGTGGGTTTCCTCCGGGTGCTCCGGTTTCCTCCCACCATCAGAAAGACACCCATGTTAGGGTTGATACTCCTGCCTGTGCCCCTGAGCAAGGCAATGGAAAGAAGAGCTGGAGTTGGTCCCCGGGTGCTGCAGCCGCCCACTGCTCGGGTTAAATGCAGAGAACACATTCGCTGTACGAATACAGTGACAAGATAGAGTGGCGTTCTTCTTCTCTCCTTCTTCTGGTTTACCTGAAGCCCCGTGTGTTAGAAAAGCTGAAAACAAATTCCCATCACATCGACCCTCTTCACAGCGTCTCTTCATCGGGCCTCAACATGGCGATCCAGGGGAAATACTAACAGCTTAGTATTGCAATTTGAACTGAATCAGCCCCCCACCTCCACCCCTCGTTACGATTATGTAAATTCCTAATGACATACCAGTTCTCTTTTGGACTCACGGCTGTGATAAGGTGAGGTGTTTGGGTGTTGAACCGCCTTTATTTCCACTGATGGAAGGTTTGAGCTCTACCTAATGAGCCACCTCAGGTGGCGTCGGCCTTTTCAGCCACCTCAGCCAAGCGGCGTTCAAAGTCAGTTCTACCAGCAGACTGCTCACATCCTCGCAGAGCGACCTCAAAATCAGGGTGTTAACGATCTTTTTTAGGATTTTCTACCAATTACATGTCACACGTCCTAAACACCATCTCTTGCTAGTTCTACACACACACACACACACACACACACACGTTATAATGAGGCGTGTTCTGTCTGAGACATGTTAACGGGGAGGGGGAGGCTAAGCTAAATAGTCCTGGCTGCTTGGTTGGTGTCCAGTGGCGGCTGGTGCTAAAAAATGTTTGGGGGGGGGCAATTTACCTTGGTGCATCACACCTGACAGCTGCTTTAATGTCCACACAGTCACGGAGGTATTAAGAAGGACAATGTAGCCTATAGATTTTATCAGGGTGCGTAGACGGTGGATGATTGACGGTCCAGACGAAGTGTCGTGGTGGGTGTGAACATGATTGACAGCCACGAGAATTGTCCAATCACATTAGATCAGAAAACATTGAAACAATACCAATCCACCGCCAATAAAAGTGGGAGTGTCTGGGGCGCACAGAACAGCGCCCCCTGGGAAATCTGGAGAAACCAATCAGACAGCAGCCTCAGGTCACCTGCTCGCCACAAGTTTGAGGGCTTACATAAGGTGTCGTTAGGCCGGCGCCCCTCACCCAGGAAGTGTGTGTATTCAGACAGAAATCAGCCAAATACCATGTGGAACCAATATTTAATGCTGCTGACAGGCGCTCACAGACTGAAAACACTTTTATTTCATAATTATTTGCATCATACAACCAGATTATTAAGTAGATTTTCATCTCCTGATGTTTGAAGGGGGCGGCGCCCCAGGGCCCTGTACTGACCAGTCGCCGCGGTGGAAGAAAGTCTCGAATACGTCACCTTAGAAGCTGAGGCCACAGAAACAGTGAATATTTTGATAACAGTAAATCCTATATGGACTAGCCAATCTACTAGCCAATCCTTTTTGGTCGATTGTATTTTGAATTTCTTTGGCCGCGGTTAAGAAAAACAACGCTCCCTTTGGCACACCGGGCATTAAAGTACAGTATTATGACATTTCCAGTTAATCATCAAATGCTGAAATACGGGTTAGCGGCGAATCCCCCGCCGCACATCAGCCATAAAACAGTCGTTTGCTTGCATTCATCCGCCGCTGATTCCTCGTAAATCAATCGGGGGCCACGAGTCCTGCGTTGCGAATTAGTTTCAAGTCTGTGGAGTCTTTATAACCTTTCCATCTTGTCTCACAGAATCCATTTAAACACTCATGCCTTGTCAAGTTCTCATTTGCAGCTCTGCTTATTGTGCTATTGATCTCATTCCTGTCAGTCTGGTGGGAGTTTGCATTTTTATGTCTAAATTATCAGATGGTTTTCAGTACGGGAGAGAGTGGTACAGACTGGAACAGTGGCCCTTAAAGGATAATTCCTGTTTGTTTAATTTAGTTCCTCCACCCCCCTTTCTTTCTCCCCAATTGTACTTGGTCAGTTACCCCACTCTTCAGAGGTCCTGGTCGCTGCTCCACCCCCTCTGCTGATCCGGGGAGGGCTGCCAACTACCACATGCCTCCTCCCATACATGTGGAGTCGCCAGCTGCTTCTTTTCACCTGACAGTGAGGAGTATCACCAGGGGGACGTAGCGCGTGGGAGGATCACGCTATTCCCCCTCCCCCCTGAACAGGCGCCCCCGACCGACCAGAGGAGGCGCTAGTGCAGCGACCAGGACACATACCCACATCTGGCTCCCCACCCGCAGACACGGCCAATTGTGTCTGTAGGGAAGCCTGGCCAAGCCGGAGTTAACGCGGGGATTCGAACCGGCGACCCCCGTGTTGGTAGGCAACAGAATAGACAGCTACGCCACCCGGATGCTCAAGTTTTTTTCTTTCTGCCACTGTGCATATCAGTTATAATATCATTTCACCCACCAGCTTCATTTAGTAACGGCAGAAGGGGTGGAGCAGCGACCGGGACCTCTGAAGAGTAGGGTGATTGGCCGAATACAATTGGGGAGAAAAGGGGGGGAAATCCACACAAAAAAAGACAAAACTTAATATAATAAAAACAAAAATAAGACCCAGGTTGTAAAAAACGGAATTGTCCTTTAATAACACAGAGGTGCCATATTTACACCTTAGCTTTGAATGATGGCTACTAAATAGTTTGATGATTAATAAACAGAATCTCTCTGTCTGTCTGTCTGTCTGTCTGTCTGTCTGTCTGTCTGTCTGTCTGTCTGTCTGTCTCTCTCTGATCAGCGTTGAGAGACAACAGGATTGAGCTGGTTTGTGCGACGTGGTCGGAGCTGACCATCAGTATCAGTGATGTCACGCTGACCGACGAAGGCATGTACACCTGTTCTCTCTTCACCATGCCCGTCAGAACGGCCAAAGCCTACCTGACGGTCCTAGGTAAGTACACACCTGACCCCCCCCACACACACACACACACACAAACCTCAGTGCAAAGGTCAAGAGTCACTCAACCTCACTGCACACACCTGACCTGCTGTGAAATGTACAGTCACGTGACCACATTCGGCTCGTGTTTGTCTTTTGCGCCGACAAATAAAATCATGGCAGCCCCGCCCCCCTCAGCCAGTGTTTGCGTTGTAATCATCGTCCTGCGACAATATTGTCTCTTTTTTCCCCCACCGGTGGGCTTATTATCTCACCAATTAGTTTTTGCTAATGCTAATGGATGCACCGCAGCCGGCTCTGCAGGACCATTAGCCAGCGCTCTGTGTCAACAATCATGTGAGCGGTCTTACAAACATTAAAGATTACTGCTCAACGAGGATATTGAGAGAATTGTGTTACAGTACTGAACAGTGCTTAATGGTGCAAGCCAGGAAGCCGAGATAGATTTTACAAGCTCATTAGGTAGCCCAGGGAAGGCTGGGTTTATCTGCCGCTGATTCCACGTGGGGCTCCTCGGGCCCTCGTCGGTGAAGACAAAGACAGTTGACCTTTTAAGAGGGAAATGCGGTGATTCGATTATATAAGAGCGGCGATCTCCCGTCACGTGCCGCCGGGACCCACGTGTGTGCAGCTTCTCGTTGCAGCCAAACAGGCCCACCGGCCGATCTCTCCCATCAGCACCCTTCCGGCCGGGAAAACGGGGGAATTAAGTCGATAGAATTTGAATATTGATTCAGTATAGCTGACATTTTCAGTGGCATCTTTCGTTAATTAGAATTTCTAAATAATGACCCGTTGGTTTTGAATATTTTAGAGGTGAATTTAGCCGTCGTCATCATGATTTATGATTACAGGTTCAAAAAAAATCTGATTTTAAAAATTCATACCTTCAAATGCAAATCTCAAATTGCTGCAATTCAGACTGTAATGAACGAGGTCATAGGTGGTGCACCCGGGCTTCCCCAGGAAAAGTAGAAGCATTTGGACTAGTCGAACTCGCTGATGTCCAGTTTTCATGCAGTAGGTGTCGGTGATGTGCCTCACAGTGTTCAATCTGCCATCAAACTCTTCCAGGTGGAAGACGTCGTACAGGGTCGTGTATACGGCACCAGAGAGCAAAATAGAATTCAGAAGCTTCAACAAGAAGATGTACTTTATTAATCCCCCTGGGGAAATTCATCCTCTGCATTTAACCCATCCTAGCCTAGCTAAGACTAGAGGAGCAGCACCCGGGGACCATCAGTTCTTCTTTCATTGCCTTGCTCAGGGGCACAGACAGGAGTATTAACCCTAACATGCATGTCTTTCTGATGGTGGGAGGAAACCGGAGCACCTGGAGGAAACCCACACAGACAGGGGGAGAACATGCAAACTCCACACAGAAAGGAGCTGGGACGGCCTGGGGTTCGAACCCAGGACCTTCTCTGTGAGGCAACAGTGCTAACCACTGGGCCACCGTGCTGCCAAACCGGACACCAACTATCCAGTTGGACAGCACCACCCAGTTGTTCAGCGAGATATCAGGGACCAGGAAGAATTTATTGTCATTTCATTTCATGTTCTTGCATACACAAAAGAAATGAAATTTTGTCTCCCCCAGCCCTCAGCAGTACAACACAAAAGACAAAGGCACATATCCAAAACTTCCCAAAAACAACACCACCAAAAACATACAAAAACAGAGAGGACAAAGCACAAAAAACACAAACGGTTTAACAACACAATCCACCCAGTGCAACACCGTCCAAATATTCCACTGTCCAGAGGGCGAACGCCAGCCAGGATGACTGTCAGAACCGCCGGCCTGCATGGGCTAGCAGTTAGCTTAGCCTGCCCCGCTTCCACATCCTGTCAGACCGCCCTCGTGTTTCCGCTTTGGGCGCAGCTCCGGGCAGGGCCGTGGTCCTTGGGGGCCACCGGACGCAGCAGACCAGGCTCCCTCTGCCGATCCAATATGTCCAGTCAGAGTAACCGTACGGTTCGACTGGGTAGCTGTAGTGTTCAGGAAGTGTACACAAGTACAACAGAGAGAACCACGCAAACTGCAAACTTAGTATCAAATCACTGAACAAATAGAAAACATATTTGATATTAAGAAAAAGGCTGAAAAATATAATCTTACAATATGTATTCACATTCAAAGGCTTTACATTTACATCTTAACACATACAACATGGCCCCTCGCCATGGTAAGATCTGAGTACATCTTAGGCCTACATAGTCATTGAAGGATTCTGACATGGTTTTTTTACTGTATCATGACAGGCTATAGTGGTTGTGTATCATGACAGGCCATAGTGGTTGTGTATCAGGACAGGCCATAGTGGTTGTGTATCAGTACAGGCTATAGTGGTTGTGTATCAGTACAGGCTATAGTGGTTGTGTATCAGGACAGGCCATAGTGGTTGTGTATCAGGACAGGCCATAGTGGTTGTGTATCAGTACAGGCTATAGTGGTTGTGTATCATGACAGGCCATAGTGGTTGTGTATCAGGACAGGCCATAGTGGTTGTGTATCATGACAGGCTATAGTGGTTGTGTATCATGACAGGCCATAGTGGTTGTGTATCAGGACAGGCCATAGTGGTTGTGTATCAGGACAGGCCATAGTGGTTGTGTATCAGGACAGGCCACAGGGTTAGTGGTTGTGTCAGGGAGGACATCCAATGTAAAACTTTGCCAAATCATCATGCAGATTGACAAGACCATACCGGATTGGTCAAAGCTCCATACCGGATCAGTCGAGACCCAGGTTAACAAAGGCCGCCATTGGTGTTGTGCCCCCACAGGGTACCAATGGAAGCTATTAAAATCTGCTGTGGCGACCCCTGAGAAACAGGGAACAAGCTGAAAGAAGAAGAAGACTGTATCAGGACAGACATTGGTCCCCCAAAATTAAGCTTATTAACAACACCAATGTTGGCTAGAGTTAGTTTGCATGTAACCTGGTCGTGAGAGAGTCTTGAACTAGAGCATGGGCGGTTTGTGTGGCTCCCCCTGCTGTACTGGTGCACACTTCCCGATCAACTAGAGCTACCCAGTTAAACCGCGCGGGTGATCCGACTGGACATATCTTGCTACACAACTGTACAAGTGCTGTCCAACAGGTAGGTGGTGTTCAGTTTGGCAAAGCTTCTAAATTGTTTTGCTCTGGGCGTCCGGGTGGCGTGGCGGTCTATTCTGTTGCTTACCAACACGGGGATCGGCGGATCCAATCCCCGTGTTACCTCCGGCTTGGTGGGGCATCCCTACAGACACGATTGGCCAGTTCTGCATGTGGGAAGCCAGGTGTGGGTATGTGTCCTGGTCTCTGCACTAGCGCCTCCTCTGGTCGGTCGGGGCGACAGTACTTAAAACTATAGATACTGTGATATTAGTTTGTCTCATAGGTAAAAACCTAATGCAGTGTACCTATTTATGTCGTCTCATGTGCACACGGACATTCATGGACACTGACGCTGCCATGTGCAGTGTTGATGTCTGTCTCTGTGTGGGCTCACCATGCACACTACCATGCACACTACCATGCACACTACCATGCACACTACCATGCACACTACCATGCACACTACCATGCACACTACCATGCACAATACTGTGCACATGCGGTAAATATAGATCCTGTAGCGGCACTGTTTGACTTCCAGTACAGGTGAGCAAAACCGAGCGAAAAGGATCTCTGAGGCTTCTAATGAGCCTCCGAGGTGGTGAGGAAGACAAGGCCGGAGTCGGTTGGCGCCGTTAACTGACAAATCTCTCAGTCGCACAGCCACAGGCGAACTTCCCGCTCACTGCTACTGGATGAGCACACACTTAAAGTACACATGACCTGAAGGGCCGATAATTAACGTCTTCTGTGCAACCTCATGCCCCCCCCCCCTTGGTCACAGCTGACAGTAACACACACACACACACACACACACACAGACTCGTGTAGATGTGATGCCAAGGTTTTGCTCGGTATGCAGCAAAAATCCATCCCCACCCCCACCCCAAAAAAAAAGTAATTAAGAGAAAGTGATGCGTGCATTTTCATTTGAACAAAAACATTTTTAAAATGTCAATAATTAAACAGGTTTGCTGTCTTTTCCTCTGCCCATTATTGATATTGTTAGTGAAAGATTCACACTCTATTCACCCTTATCGCACCGGCGATGGTGTGAGGTGAGACAGAGGCAACTCTGATTATTGTGCCTCGGAGCGAAACTTATTCCCCTGTTCAAAACCAGTCAGCAAGGTGACAACACACACACACACACACACACACACACACACACACATTTATGTCCACATTTTATAAGCCCGGTACAAAAGGACATATTTTTTCAGATGCATGACATGAGGGCTTATCGTGTCACGAGTGTTAGCATGACAACAACATTTGCATGTACAAAACTAAACTTCCAGCCTCCATTCAAGGATGGAGAAAGCGGCATCTTCTCCATATGGAGCAGCTGCCAATAATAGCTGAGACCGAACAATATCTCACTAGTTGTTTGGCCCTTGTCTTCGTCGAACCCACCATCCGTGAACCTCTACCCACCGGTCTGTGAACGTGGCCTACGCCACCAAACATGAAAACCTGCAGCTGCCGCTTAAAACTCAAATGTCTGGACCGGCGGTTCATATTTCAGAAGTTTTGTCAAAAAAGTTTCTTCCGAAGTATAATGAAAGGCACGGCCTACTTCGAGTACGTATACTTTTCTGTCCCCCTCATCAACAAAAACTACATCAAGTGTATTAGCACAAATATTGATGTGTATATCAGAATCTTTTTAACAGTGGCATGTTTATATCTTTTTTTTGCAGAGGGGTGCAAACAATAAGGAGTATGATTGTGTCAGGGTGACACACACACACACACACACACACGCAGTTAAGCCAGGAAGGTCAACACAACACAGGAAACATCTATAATCTCATGTTGAAAGAGGGATATGGCGGGTCATTCTGGTGGTGTCAGGGGACAGCCCTTCTTATCAGTCAGAATCTGCCCCTCTGGGAAATGTCCTTGAAAAGGCTGAATCCCTACCTTCTCCAAGGGGCTCCATTCAGATCCCGGCCCCCCAACCCAAGGGGAAGTCTCTATTGGCTTGCCCCAAAGTACAGGGCAAGTCTCTATTGGCTTGCCCCGAAGTACGGGGCAAGCCAATAGAGACTTCCCCTACCTGTATCAATAAAGTATATAGGGTGTCTCCCCGCCTACCGCCCAATGACTGCTGGGACAAGCTCCAGCATCCCGCGACCCTAATTAGGATAAGCGGCTTGGATAATTGATGGATGTTGGACTGTTGCTGTGCTTGAAGTGAATTTCGGTCTTGTAATTCTCCTCCCGTCCTCTAGGAGTGCCAGAGAAGCCAGAGATTGATGGCTTAACAAAGCCTGCCTTGGAGGGAGACCAAATCACTCTGACCTGTGTCACCCAGGGCAGCAAGCCGGCCGCAGACCTGCGCTGGTTCAGGAACGAGAAAGAGGTTAAAGGTACGTAGCTTGTGTATTTGACTGCAGATATAGTCTCGCGGTACACAGTACTGAGGTCTGATACGCACACCAAGTATTAACTAAGGTGGAGTGTCAGGTCACTGAATCTTAAGTATGTCAAAGCTTCCATAAAGCTGAAATCTGTGATTTCCCTGATCTGTCTCGCCCTCTGGCAGTGAGGACTACAAACCAGGTGTAGCAGGACTACAAACCAGGTGTAGCAGGACTACAAACCAGGTGCAGCAGCCATCGTGGCTGGTGTGCCGTGAGCTCAGCAGTAAACAGTTCCCACCCTTGTAAAAATGGATCCTGGGACCAAAGCTTACACAGACGGTCTAATGTATTACAGACGACATCACACTATATGGGAACACGGTTGTATAGTAAATATTAATTGTGTATCCAACAGAAGCATGGCCACATCATCATCACGTTTCAATCCTGGGACCAAAGCTAATACAGACAGTATCACAAACTACATCAGATTATATGGAAACACAATTGTACGGTCATATTGGTTGTCATTGCCGTCGGCATCATATTTCAGTCTTTTTCCCTGTTTGAGTAGGAACGTGTTCGCCGCTGCACCGGTGTTTGTCCTACCCTGTCAAACATTTCAACAGCAGTATATGGAGAGTGTCTCCAACCATGGTAAAGATGGCAGTTAGTATCATTTTAAACTGACTCCATGATCCAGATGGGTAAATTAATTGTAAAATAATTGTTTAATAATTGAATCGCAGATTTCAGCTTTAAAGTGACCCATTTATGTCAGTGAAGCGATACGCCGAACTTGATATTAATATTCATCGTGCCGTGAAGGGAGATGGGTGCTTGGATGTTAAAGGAAGTGAACTGAGTGTTGGCGTGGCTTTGACATCATAAAGTCATTTTCATTTTGTTGGACTGATGTATCCTATTACAGGAGGCTAAACATCCATTTGGGGGGAAACAGCATTTCATGATTTAGATCAGCGGTTCTTAATCAGGTCCTCGGGTACCACCGTGTCTGCTGATTTGCTCTTCTAGCGGGAAGTTCACCGCCTTCGCCTGTTGTTGCAGGTGTAAAACCTCCCTGATTGGAGGTTGAATAGCTGGAGCGAGAGGTGAATATGATGAACTACATGGCAGATTAAACAAGACTGGGTCAGAACCTAGTATATGGCTGCGCCGTGTATGGGCAGGGTTCAAAATTGTGTCCAATTTGTTACAGGGACAGTCCATGGTAGTGTCTGTAATGTGGATATTAAGTGTTCATCTGCAATTTTCTGTGGTGGTCCCAGTAATATTTGTTGTTGAAGTGTACTGAAGTATCACATCACATGACATGGTTAAGCTACGTTCAAGAAAAAAAAAAGGTTATAAATGCAGCTGCAAGGACACTACTTTCCACTCATATCTTGAGGTGTGTGATTTGAAAGAGAACTTAATTGTAATTATTCGTTAATCCCCCCCCCCTGCTCTTTCATCAGCTTCTATCTGCGGCTGTCTCTCTCTTTCTACTCGCTCTGTATTGACAGGCGAGTTCACAAAGGATGGATTGCGGCCGCCGATAGCACCACTTGCAACCATTATCTGATCTGATATGTTGAGGTCGGATTCACACAAGATATTGCGCTAATGATATTTCACTGTAAACATGCCCATAAAGTTTTGCAGCTGGGTGCAATTTGCCCTTGTTTTGCTTCTGACTAATCATCCGTGTGGCAGAGCATAAATGGCGGCTTTGCCTCAAGAACACAGCGGGCATGTTCATCAAGTATGGCAAGAATGTTTTTGACCTGGCAGCCTGTATCTGTGAATGATATGGGTCTCAGCTGAATCAGAAAGTGATATTCTCCTGTGAAATACCCGCTCACGAGCGTGCCTGGCATGGCGATGCCTTCGCCTGGCTACGATCACTGCTGCCATGATCACTGTCTGGGCATCGGTTACCACCAACTCTCTAAAGAGGCTAATAATTTACACTTTTACTGCGTGTGGCTATCAGCGCTGGCGTTTGTGAATTGGATTTTTATTGCAGTGAGGCTTATTTGCAGAGGAAGGGGCCAATATTGCACCAAATTTATGCATATTACCTAATGTAAATACGGGCAAATGGCACCGAAGCACTGAGACACTGTTTGCTTGGGAGCGCAGTTAGGGGTGCTTTCCACCCTTTGCGGGTGTTTTGAAAATTACACGGTTTCTTTTTGTCTTTGGAGCACGGGGGCCCAGTGGTTAGCACTGTTACCCCGCAGCAAGGTCCTGGGTTCGAACCCCAGGCCGTCCCAGGTCCTTTCTGTGTGGAGTTTGCGTGTTCTCCCTGTGTCTGCGTGGGTTTCCTCCCGTCAGATTGCCCTGGTTCAGATTACCCTGGTTCAGATTGCCCTGGTTCAGATTACCTTGGGTCAGATTACCCTGGTTCAGATTACCATGGTTCAGATTGCCCTGGTTCAGATTACCCTGGTTCAGATTACATTTACATTACCCTGGTTGGGATTACACTGACTGAGTGGCTGTTGAGGGGGAAAAGTGCAGATGCAGCTGCAAAATGAATGGCGGGGCAGATTTTGTGTAGAACAGATCAGCAGTTTAGCAGAACTTTTCAAATTGACTCCCAGTTGTTTTGGTTTGGGGAAACTTACGGCATGATGAAACAAACTGCAAATCCATTTGCCAGTTTGAAAGGGCTCGAACTCTAAGCAAGAAGAAAGAGAGTAGGGAATGAGAGGTAGAATTTTTAAGACGCAGTGTTGAGCAATTATATGATTCCTGTCTAAGATCATAGCATAATCGTTACATCTGTTAACTGAGATGTCTACCTTGCCCACCCGGCATCTCTAGCCATCCTGGGAGAGGAATCCTCCCTCCGATGCTCTTTCTGAGGTTTATCGCCCCCACCACCACCACCACCACCGTGAATATTTTTATCGATGGAGTTTCTTCTCATTTAAATCGAAGATCTGGGGCGTCCAGGTGGCATAGCGGTCTATTCTGTTGCCTACCAACACGGGGCTCTCCGGTTCGAATCCCCACGTTACCTCCGGCCTGGTCGGGCGTCCCTACTGACACAATTGGCCGTGTCTGCGGGTGGGAAGCCGGATGTGGGTATGTGTCCTGGTTGCTGCACTAGCCCCTCCTCTGGTCTGTCGTGGCACCTATTCAGGGGGGAGGAGGAACTGGAGGGGGGGGATAGCGTGATCCACCCATGCGCTACATCCCCCTGGCGAAACTCAGGTGAAAAGAAGCGGCTGGCGACTGCACATGTATCGGAGGAGGCATGTGGTAGTCTGCAGCCCTCCCCGGATCGGCAGAGGGGGCGGAGAAGCAACCGGAACGGCTCGGAATAGTGGGGTAATTGGCCGGGTAAAATTAAGGAGAAAAACAGTGGGGGGGGGGGATCAAGGATCTAATGATAGATGGTGTCATCCATTGCTGTCTTAGATAGATAGATAGATAGATAGATAGATAGATAGATAGATAGATAGATAGATAGATAGATAGATAGATAGATAGATAGATAGATAGATAGATAGACAGATAGACAGACAGACAGACAGACAGACAGACAGATAGATAGATAGATAGATAGATAGATAGATAGATAGATAGATAGATAGATAGATAGATAGATAGATAGATAGATAGATAGACAGACAGACACATTAAGATGCAAGCTTGTCTCTGTACACATTTATATATATATATATATATTATATACTGTGTATATATACATACGTATATATGTGTGTATATACACTACCGTTCAAAAGTTTGGGATCACCCAAACAATTTTGTGTTTTCCATGAAAAGTCACACTTATTCACCACCATATGTTGTGAAATGAATAGAAAATAGAGTCAAGACATTGACAAGGTTAGAAATAATGATTTGTATTTGAAATAAGATTTTTTTTACATCAAACTTTGCTTTCGTCAAAGAATCCTCCATTTGCAGCAATTACAGCATTGCAGACCTTTGGCATTCTAGCTGTTAATTTGTTGAGGTAATCTGGAGAAATTGCACCCCACGCTTCCAGAAGCAGCTCCCACAAGTTGGATTGGTTGGATGGGCACTTCTTTGAGCAGATTGAGTTTCTGGAGCATCACATTTGTGGGGTCAATTAAACGCTCAAAATGGCCAGAAAAAGAGAACTTTCATCTGAAACTCGACAGTCTATTCTTGTTCTTAGAAATGAAGGCTATTCCATGTGAGAAATTGCTAAGAAATTGAAGATTTCCTACACCGGTGTGTACTACTCCCTTCAGAGGACAGCACAAACAGGCTCTAACCAGAGTAGAAAAAGAAGTGGGAGGCCGCGTTGCACAACTGAGCAAGAAGATAAGTACATTAGAGTCTCTAGTTTGAGAAACAGACGCCTCACAGGTCCCCAACTGGCATCTTCATTAAATAGTACCTGTTAGAGCCTGTTTGTGCTGTCCTCTGAAGGGAGTAGTACACACCGGTGTAGGAAATCTTCAATTTCTTAGCAATTTCTCACATGGAATAGCCTTCATTTCTAAGAACAAGAATAGACTGTCGAGTTTCAGATGAAAGTTCTCTTTTTCTGGCCATTTTGAGCGTTTAATTGACCCCACAAATGTGATGCTCCAGAAACTCAATCTGCTCAAAGAAGTGCCCATCCAACCAATCCAACTTGTGGGAGCTGCTTCTGGAAGCGTGGGGTGCAATTTCTCCAGATTACCTCAACAAATTAACAGCTAGAATGCCAAAGGTCTGCAATGCTGTAATTGCTGCAAATGGAGGATTCTTTGACGAAAGCAAAGTTTGATGTAAAAAAAATCTTATTTCAAATACAAATCATTATTTCTAACCTTGTCAATATCTTGACTCTATTTTCTATTCATTTCACAACATATGGTGGTGAATAAGTGTGACTTTTCATGGAAAACACGAAATTGTTTGGGTGATCCCAAACTTTTGAACGGTAGTGTATATACATATATACTGTATATACTCTGATACCTCATCAGCTTATCTGTTTCTCAGTGTGTGAATGTGAAGCCCTCCGAGACCTTCACTGCAATTCAGGACTTGACAAACGAATTTGACACGACTAAAACGAAAGCTTGCACAGTTATGTGATTGTTATCACTTAGTTTGGAGCGAGTGAAATTTTAAGAGGCGAACCTGCCGTTGTGAAAACTCTCCATTCTTATTGGAGGGCATCCAATAAGTAAATGAAACTTAATGAGCCGCCAGCTGTTTCACATCCCAAATGTAAATGTGGTAAATTGACTTTGTGATGGGTATTTAGACTGCCTGGACCGGGGATGTTTTCCCTGCCTTCACCACAGGGAACCTCTCATTATCTATCAGCGTCATTTGGGGAATGTCTCATATGCTAGACATTGTCCGCTGGTGTCTCAGATCAGCCTAGGCTCTTGCTAACCTCAGCAGTTTACATGTGCTGTTGTTTGTAGCGACATTGCGGTGTTACGGCAGGATGACAGACAATGAGAGCCTCTTGTAATGTAATTTGTTTCTCTTTGTTCATTTTTAGAACAACTCCCAGCGTTTGCAGAGTACTGTGATTTATTTCACCCTGTCAGGAAAGCCAAGAGACATACCTGGCAACCTTGAGACCCGAGAAATCGGGATATTTTCTAAACCACGGTGGGGTTTCGAAAACCAGGACTTTGGCCAAATAAGATGGCCAGAAATGTGATTATCACAAACTTTGATTCTTGCATTCTGGTCATTTTTTCTTTTTCTTTTTTTTTTTTACACATGAAAACAACTAAATAAGCCCCCAGTAACCAACTGGGTACCCCTTTACAGTAAAGCATATTCTGTAAAGGGTCTTTAAGTGGTCGCTTTATTCGTTTTAATAACTCATTTATTCATGTGTTACAAGTCAGTGAAAAGCTATTTTAAAACATTAATAAATAAGGGGACCGGAGGGTGCGCTGCAATTATCGGGGCGTCACACTGCTCGGCCTCCCTGGGAACGTCTACTCTAGGGTGCTGGAAAGGAGGCTCTGACCGATTGTCGAACCTCGGATCCGGGAGGAACGATGCGGATTCTGTCCGGGCTGTGGAACAACGGACCAACTCTTTACCCTTGTAGAAGTGCTGAGGGAGGCATGGGAGTCTGACCAGCCAGTCTACATGTGTTTTGTGGACTTGGAGAAGGCTTATGACCGTGTACCCCGGGGCACTCTGTGGGGAGTACTGCGGGAATATGGGGTACCGCGGCAGTTGCTACAAGTCAGGTCTTGTTCACGAGTGAGGGTAGGATGGAGCAGGAGCTTGATAGGCGGATTGGTGCAGCATCAGCAGCAATGCGGACGTTGTATCGGACCGTTGTGGTGAAGAGGGAGCTGAGCCGGAAGGCAAAGCTCTCAATTTACCAGTCAATCTTCATTCTAACCCTCACCTATGGTCATGAGCTTGGGGTAATGACTGAAAGGGTGAGATCGCGGATACAAGCGGCTGAAATGGGTTTCCTCCGTAGGATGTCTGGGCTCGGCCTTAGAGATACGGTGAGGAGGTCGGACATCCAGAGGGAGCTCGGAGTAGAGCCTCTGCTCCTCTGTGTCGAAAGGAGCCAGTTAAGGTGGTTCGGCCATCTGATTAGGATGCCTCCTGGGCACCTTCCTTTGGAGGTTTTCTGGGTACGTCTAACTGGGATGACACCCTGGGGTAGACCCAGAACTCGCTGGAGGGACCGCATGTCCAATCTGGCCTGGGAATGCCTTGGGATCTCCCAGGAGGAGCTGGAGGGTGCTGCTGGGGAGAGGGGCGTCTGGAATGCCCTACTTAGCTTGCTGCCACCACGACCTGACCCCGGAGAAGCGGCTGATGAAGAGATGAGAGGGGTTGCCAGGTTGGGAGCCCACATTTTATCAATACAAGAGTCTCCGTGGACATTCTCTCAGAAACCATGTGACCAGTGAGGACTGCAGATTCGCATTCTCAGCAAGCAATGTCCAAATAACATAACTTGAAAATGCAGTGCAATACATATGCGATGGTCCATTTTCACAGTAGTGACTGCAACTACAACTACTGTGGTTAAGTTTCGGGTCAAGGTTAGGTAGGGATTAGTGAAGTTTGGCTATCTTCATCCACTCATGTGGTTTCAGAGAATGTCTATGAAGACTCCTCATGTGGGCTCCCAACCTGGCAACCCAAAAAGTTATGATATTAATGCGGTATAACACGTTACTACTTATAACAAATGAATAAATTAGTTGTCAGCATTAATAAAGTGCTCAGTAACCCTTTATAAAGTATGGCTTATTGTAAAGTGGTACAAAAAAGGGGAAATTCAGGAGGTTCGACAAGTATGCCCGGAGCTTGTCGAACAAGGAGTTCAAATTAGCAGAGCAAGTCGTTCTACACGCAGGATTATACCAGTAGCCTGCTAATGGGGAAGGAGCCTCTAACTGGAAGCCAACCCGGGAATGTAGACTGGACATCTCTGCTAATGGCAATCTGTTTTACTGCAGAACGGTACCAGACAGCAGGAGACATGGTGCTTTACGATGTGACCTCGAGAGGAGACGTTGGCTCTCATTTGGGCCTGATGCCGTACTTCTCTCTGCAGCCTTATACGTGCTGCTTCCAGTTTTCCTCCGTAACAGTTTTATTGCACTTCAATAAATCAAAGATAAAAGGACAGATTTTGTCTATAAATTCATGTAAACTAATACACTTTAATAGCTAAGGTGAACAGAATGATATAAAAAAGAAAACCCATATACTGTGGAGTTACTTTTAATCTGTCTCTATGTACTTTCTCGCCAGGGTGTCCCTCGTACCGAATGAAAAAGGCGTTGGGACTTTCTACAAATGTCAGATTAGAGGATCTGACATTGGTGTTGTTTCATCTGATGTTTAGGCTCTCGCCGAATTCAATTCAATTCAGTTCAATTTATTGTCCCCTGGAAGAAGGAAGACAACTCTTCCTCCGTCTGCCTTCCTCTCACACAGCTTAGCCTGCTATCTAACTGCACACTGTCATAAGGAAGAAGATAACCGCCAATTAATGGCGACTTTGCTCACAGTTTGAAAACTGTCTCCGCAGTTGTACTTGGCCAATTACCCCACTCTTCCGAGCCGTCCCAGTCGCTGCTCCACCCTCCTCTGCCGGTCCAGGGGGGGGAGGGCTGCAGACTACCACATGCCTCCTCCGATACATGTGGAGTCACCAGCCGCTTCTTTTCAGCTGACAGTGAGGAGTTTCACCAGGGGGGCGTAGCACGTGGGAGGATCACGCTATTCCCCCCCAGTTCCCCCTCCCCCCTGAACAGGCACCCCGACTGACCAGAGGAGGCGCTAGTGCAGCAACCAGGACACATACCCCACATCCAATTTCCCACCACACAGCCAATTGTGTCTGTATAGGGACACCTGACCATGCCGTAGGTGACATGGGGATTCGAACCGGCGATCCCCTTGTTGGTAGGCAATGGAATTGACCGCCATGCTACCTGGATGCTCACAGTTTGAAAACCTTCAGGCAGTCCTCATGCCTCTTTTATTTGGTTGAGAGTTTGATGGTGCTTTGCAAGACACTGTATGTATGCCGCTTGTTAGAGCGCCACAGCACCGCCTCAGAAATGCCCCCCCCCCCGACGTTCACGTTATTCTTAGTTCCTCTCACGCCGACCCCAGAAAGAATTAAGATGAATTTGCCGTCTTTTTCCCAGTGGATTTCATGATACCCCCGAATGCCTCACGGTGCTGGAAAAAGCTCCGGGAATCATTTCCAATGTAAACAAATGTGTCGTGATCTCAGTGTTGATTTCTCGTCTTTTGTTTTTTTTTGTTTTGTTTTTTTTTTGTAATATTTTTCTGTAATTTCTTTTGTCACCACTTCGCACCTGAAGCTACACTTTGTTTGTCTTTGCAACCACGTGTCTGTACGGATTAGTAGTTCTCTATCCACTTTGTGTTACGCTTGTTCTAGACATATTCGGCACAGTCGGTTCAGGCCAAGCCGGGCTGTCCAGGAAGAGGTGTGTGATTGGCATGTTCACAATAACACAACAAGGGCTTCTTTACACCACATTCACACTAGGGAGGGTTTGCTGCAGCCAGCTGGCCTGCTTAGCATGTGGCTGTGAGATGTAAAACACACACACACACACACACACACACACACACGGACCCACTTGTTAAAGGCAGGATACCAAGCAAACGTGTGTGTGTGTGTGTGTGTGTGTGTGTGTGTGTGTGTGTGTGTGTGTGGGCCCTGTGATGGGCTGGCGGCCTGTCCAGGGTGTCTCCCCACCTGCCGCCCAATGACTGCTGGGATAGGCTCCAGCATCCCCGTGACCCTGAGAGCAGGATAAGCGGTTTGGCTAATGGATGGATGGATGGATGGTTTGGATAATGGATGGATGGATGGATGGATGGATGGATGGATGGATGGATGGATGGATGGATGGATGGTTTGGATAATGGATGAATGGCTGGATGGATGGATGGTTTGGACAATGGATGGATGGATGGTTTGGATAATGGATGGATGGATGGTTTGGATAATGGATGGATGGATGGATGGTTTGGATAATGGATGAATGGATGGATGGATGGATGGTTTGGACAATGGATGGATGGATGGATGGATGGATGGATGGATGGTTTGGACAATGGATGGATGGATGGATGGATGGATGGATGGATGGATGGTTTGGACAATGGATGGATGGATGGATGGATGGATGGTTTGGATAATGGATGAATGGCTGGATGGATGGATGGTTTGGATAATGGATGGATGGATGGATGGATGGATGGATGGATGGATGGTTTGGATAATGGATGGATGGATGGATGGATAGATGGATGGATGGATGGATGGTTTGGACAATGGATGGATGGATGGATGGTTTGGATAATGGATGGATGAGAATTTACAGTTTCACATTTCAGTGAGAGAAGACACACAAATGATGCAAAAACAGTATTTGTTAGTGTCGCCTGAAGATCTTCAGTGTTGACGTCGTCGCTGATGACAAATTATAGGGAGTAAGACCCTTTGAGTAAGATCAGATCCAGACACCCCCCCTGAGAACCAGCCTGGACACTAGTGGTGAGAGGTGTGAAGTGCAGTGGCAGCAAGGAGACTTGTCCACAAGCAGACCACTGGCTGTGTTTACATGCAGTCAATCATCTGATCACTATGAATAATCGAATTAAGGGGATGGTGTGTACACGCGATTGCAATAAAGCAATCTCTTCAATAATCAAATGTGGGCTGGAACTTGGCTTCCAATGCTGTGATCGATAGTTTTTGGAAATAACTTTTTTTTTAACTTTAGGATATTAAGCACCTCCATTTTTACCACCAATTGCCATGTTGTTCTTTGGCTGTAGCTTTTTTTTGGGGGGGGAATTTTTTCCTCCTTTTTCTCCCCAATTGTATCCGGCCGATTACTCCACTCTTCCGAGCCATCCCGGTCGCTGCTCCACCCCCTCTGCCGATCCGGGGAGGGCTGTAGACTACCACATGCCTCCTCCCATACATGTGGAGTCGCCAGCCGCCTCTTTTCACCTGACGGTGAGGAGTTTCACCAGGGGGACGTAGCGTGTGGGAGGATCACGCCCACCAAGCCGGAGGTAACACGGGGATTCGAACTGGCGATCCCCATGTTGGTAGGCAACGGAATAGACTGCCACACCACCCGGAGGCTACTTCTTGATGCATGTGGCCAACCTTTTCTCCAGAAGAGCCCTGAATGAATACAAACCACAGCAAAGCGGATGATTGATGATAAGTCCTGCTGCGCCGGTAGCATTGTTCTTGCATCAGTTTCGATCTTAACGTGATGAAGATCGGTTCGAGCAAGGTGTTTACGTGGCAGTTGCACTAACATAATTATTGCCTTTAATCGGATTAAAATCCAATTTTCATCTTGAATGTAAACACACCGATTGGCTGGCAGAGGAGCCACACAAAAATCTTAGCGTGGTCATTGGACAGATAATAGAGAGACGTAGACCAGTTCTCCTGCTTGGTTTCACCGTCAGTCACTTATTCCTGTCTGTTTCTCAAGTTCAGTAGACGGCTTGGACATGTGTGGAGGAGAGATGCTGGGTATATTGGGAGAAGGATGCTGAATATGGAGCTGCCAGGGAAGAGGAGAAGAGGAAGGCCAAAGAGGAGGTTTATGGATGTGGGGAGGGAGGACATGCAGGTGGCTGGTGTGACAGAGGAAGATGCAGAGGACAGGAAGAGATGGAAACGGATGATCCGCTGTGGCGCCCCCTAACGGGAGCAGTCGAAAGTAGTAGTAGTAGTAGTAGTAGTAGTAGTAGTAGTAGTAGTAGTAGTACACATGACAAATAATTGTTCTGCGTAGCGCCTATGCACAACTAAAATAAATACCGCGTCATCAGAGGCAAAGGGCACACCATGCAGTGCACATGCAGGGCGACGAACGTGCCATGTGTGTTTGTCTGTACCTGCTCATCGTCTCGATGGAGGGATGATGGTATGGGTCGTGTGAAAAGCCATCAGATCGCGGCATTTCCATGCTGGGAATAAACGCCAATTGTGACATATTGGTGTGGGATTTTGGGGAATACGAAAGATTACATTACCCGCGGAGCAACCGGAGCGGTCCGTCGCCCGTTCACGTGTGGTCGATGGACACCTTATCCCAGTATTCTTATTTCTCCGTTTCTCTGCCCGTCGGATCCCCTCAGCCCTCGCCCTGTAATGATATATTTCTATCTCGGTTACACAAAGGAACCCGGCGGGACCTCTGCCAATATTGCCGCGTATAGCACTTGTTTACATGGCGCTGAACCAGAGGGAGGGTGTGCCGGGAGACCAGGCGAGACGAGAGATGAAATGAGTTCTGGTTTCAGACGAGGGTGGTGCTGTTCGCTGTCAGACTAGTATTAACTTCATCTCTGACCTGAACCGGAGAGGTTGTGGCTCCATCATGTCCTTTGGTATCTCTCTTCCAAACCATCCGCCATGAAAAAAATATATATTTAAATTCCATCAGGGTTCATGTCTCTGTTCTGTTTTTCAATCTTGATAGTCAAGGACGAGGAGCCATTACCGAAGCACACCCGGCACTACTGCTGAAGTAGTACCGGGTAGTGCAATACGCTTTCATTCAAGTCTGCTACCTCAGCCTATTGTTTGTGTTGTTTTGTTTTGTTTTGTTTTGTTTTGGGTAATTGTCCTTGGCAACTATGGCGGAGAACTGAATGAGGTGACATCTTTATTTTAAGGTCGCCTTGTGAAAGAGTCAAGTCAGTTTTATTTGTGTAGCCCGATATCACAAATTACAAATTTGCCTCAAGGGGCTTTACAGCAACACAACATCCTGTCCTTAGACCCTCGCATCAGATAAGGAACAACTCCCTAAATAAAACCTTTAACGGGGAGGAAAAGTAGGAAGAAACCTCAGGGAGAGCAGCAGAGGAGGGATCTCTCTCCCAAGACCGACAATGTGCAATGGATGTTGTGTTGACAGAATCGAACACAATTTACAGAATAACACACTGAAAGAGGATAACAGAATTATAATGGATTTATAAGATATATGAAGAATGTGATGAGGAGGATGCCAAGCGGTGTACAGATGCCAGCCTAAGACCTGAGCAATGCAACCACCATCACCATGTAGACCTGACAGGACAGACTACTCGTGCACACAGGGGAGACTCACATCACACCATTCACATACGCGGCAGAAGAGACAAGAAAAGCATTACTCACACATCAGAGGGAGAGAAGGATACAACATTGAAAGAGAGTGATGTGACTCCCGTGGCCACATGCCTCCTGTCCTCCAGAACCTCCGCTGGCTCCTTGTCCCACAACGGATCCCAATTCCAAGTTCTTCTCCTCACTCACATTTTCCTCAATAAGCAGGCCGCCTCCCACCTCACCGACCTGCTCCACTACCATAGTCCTTCCTGCAGCCTTCTCTGCTCCGATGCCAAACTCATGTATCTACCAAACAGGACCAAGCACCAAACCTGGGGCGACAGAGCCTTCTCCTTAGCTGCCCCCCGCCCTCTGGAACTTCCTCCCCAAATACATCAGAGACTGCACTGATCTGTCCATGTTCAAATCATTAATCCAGTGTCCTGCTAGTCTGTTTAAGAGCATGTCTCTTTGTTAAACCAGGGTGCAGGCCTCTTTAGTCACCTAGCTGTGGTAGTGAGAGGTGCAACTGAATCGAGGAGACTGGAGAGGGCCACATTTATGTTGCTAGTGAGATTTTCAACAGTCTGTCTCTACAGTGAAAGGAGCCAAGGCTTCAGGCAGCTCCTGGCCAAATTCAGTTACAGTGGATGGACCAATGTGGTGAGTGGCAATTACATCTGTGCCGACATTAACAGGACAGGCCAGTGATGCTTCAAATTTTATGATAAAATGATCTGACACAGCAGATGTGGTTGGCAAGACAGATCAGAAACAGCCATCCCTTTAGATAAAACCAAATCAAGGGCGTTACCACTGTAGACTCTTGAACAAACTGAGCGAACCCAAAAGTATCAGCAAGCACCAGAAAGGCTTTACTTAGAGGATCAGCAGCCTTATTCAGATGAATATTGAAATCACCAAGAATTAGAATCTCATCAGAATGAGTAACAAGACCTGAGACAAATTCTCCTAATTCTTCAAGAAATTGTAAGGGTCAGGAGGCCGATAGAATATCACAATGTGGACTGAGCAGAGTCTGTTCATGGCTGAGGGAGATGGACTTAGAATAAGAGCCTCAAATTGTTTGAATTTAGTTTCAACTTTAGAAGTTCAATTGAAAATAGACTTGTATATCAAGGTGACACCCCCATCTTGTTTATTTGCCTGAGTTACATGGGCGTAAGTATAGTCAGATGGGGAAGCTTAATTTAAGGGAAGGAAAATATTTGGTTTCAGCCATGTTTCACATAATCCAGTCATCAAAACTACATTAAAGAATCAGATCGTTTATTAGTAGGGCTTTGGTAGACAGTGCTCTGACATTTATAAAACCAATTTAGGCAACTTGTCGCAGTCATAAGTAGTAGGCAGAACTGCAGCACTACCACTCGATGCAATATTAATTGAAATTAGATGCCTTGTATTATTAGTTGACAATTTTGAAGACCTATGCTTTGAACGATATGTGGTCACACTTTTGATAACATTAGATGTTTGGTTCTGTAGATTATTAGGTGCTTCATTGCACATTTCACCACCGCCGGTGGTAGAAATGATTAGATTATTGTGATTCACACATTTAGGAGAGGAGAACTTGGGAGCAATGCAGCAGGGAAGGGAGACAGTATCAATGTTATAGACCAAGATGTCAGTCTGATAATCTATACTATGAGAAATTCCCTGACTAGACACATTAACTAAACTAGTTGACTCCACATCTGCACTAGATTTAAGTCCAGCAGGCTCTCTAATCACCTGCAGCCTGCTGAATGATAAGTCCCTAGTGTCAAACTAAACATAGACAGCTATCTACATATTGCTAGACAAAAGAGCGGCACCATCCCCACTAGGGTGAATGCCGTCTGTGTTCATCAGGTAAGGGCGGCCCCAGAAAGAACGCTAGTTATCAACTAAACCAAATACCTGCTCATTACAGTAACAAGCCAGTGAGCAGTTCATTGAGGTAAGCCTACTATACATCTCATCACTGCCCCTCATGGGTAAAGAACCAGAGACAATTAATCAATGCTAACTCATCTCTCTGGCCAACTCAAGCATCCTGACTAGGCTGGCTTTTGGGATCTCTGATTGCTTCATCCAGCATTATTGGTGTCAACATGAATGAAAATGTTGCTGAAAGTAGTGGTGCTGTATGCCTGTGTTCCCTGATTCTCCCTCCATAATACCAGCACCCTAAGATTATCCTCTATGTTGGAGACTCTGGCCCCGGGTAAACAGTGAACCAAGGCTGGCAAAGCTAATCTGATATTGTGGGTAATGGAGTCTCCTATCACTAGCGTGCATTGCTTTACCCTGTCAACAGGAGCAGGAGAGGCACGCTGGCCAGTAAGACTACCAACAGGGCTGGTGAGGGGTGAAAACCAGTTTGCTGGCATGGGAGGTGACTGCAGACCAGGTCACACAACCCCCTCCCACACCAGCAGACAGAGACAAACTCTGTTGCATCTGCCGATGAGGCTGAGCTGGTGCTAACAGTAGCAGGTCTGCTGTCAGGCCCGGGGCTAAGGCTATCTGGAGTGCCCGTTTAACGTAATCCTAGCTGAAAGAAGCTGCTCTAACTCATGGACACGTTTCTCTAGTAGTATAACCCATCTCTAACGGAGCTTTTAAAGGGGCTGCTTGGACTGCAAATGCAATAAAGCTAACTGCTAAGCTAGGCTAACCTCGAAGCTAGTAAATAGACCAGAAGAAAAGGCTACCCACTAACACTAGAGTCGTTTGAATAAGAAAAGTCGCGAATCTAGTGATAAGTGAACTAAGGACATAAAATAGCGTAATCAGTAGGACAAATGAAGAGCTTATAACAGAATATAGACGAGAAGAGAGAGAGTAAGCGAATAAATGGCAGTTATTGATCTCGTGAAGCTGAATCTCACAAAGCTGGAAGCAGCATCCCAGACCAAGTCTGATGTGAGGACTTGAGCTACTGGCACAACTGAAAAGGCCATAGCATAGTGTGGAGAATGTCTAGTCTGCTTAGCCCCATCATGAGCACTGAAATACTTAAAGCTTGAGTGTGGAACTTCTACATATAAATGAATGTCCTTGCCAAACAAGTTCACACAGTTATGCTTAGCCTATCGCTGCCAGGTACATCGCTCTGTATTTCGCAGTGTACCACAGTTTTAAATCTGGTGTCTGTGGCGACATTCCAGCGCTTCATTCCCGCGCTGGCGCACCGTGTGTGATGCATTTTACGTCAAACAGCAGTGATCGTTTTGCCGCGTGACGAAAGTGTTCACATTCCTCTAATTGGCTTGTCTTCAGGGTTTTCTGCCACAGCTTCCAGGCTTGGAAGCTGTGGCAGAAAACCCTAAGAAGCGTCCAAGAACATTTTCTGATGCTCCAGAGAAAAAAGAAGTGCGGCATTCAGAGGAAGGATTCAAGTAAAAAATGAAAAAGATAACCACAGATATCAATCGGTGTAGCTTTTCCTTGTTGGAGAGCGCTAAAAGAAGAGAAGTAATTACTCTCACTGCCAGAAGGGGGAAACAAAACTTCTGCACTGCAGGATTAAGTTGGAATGAATGGAAAATATTTTCTGCTTTATTAAAAAAAAAAAGCATTATGGTCGAGAATGGCATGCAACCTTGCACATTCCTTTTAAAAGTCTTTATTGTGTCTCTGGTATTTCCGTCACCTCCCAAGGGTGGAGTAGATCAATGGTCATTAAAGATGTAATTTCAAGATGGCTGCTGCAAGTCACATTGCTGGCATGAATAAAAGATGCCTCTTAATGGCACTCTAAGTCAGTCCCTCTCTCTTGTAGCACCATGCAAACTCAAACATGTAAACACATACTCACATTGAGTGTAAGGGCACACGCACACATTACAAACAATGTGTTGGATTTCACAGTCAGATGAGTTACTCGGGCTGTTGTATGGGGAAAGTAGAGAGGTCAAACAGAAAGCTTTCAGAACCATGGGCAGCACTCTGACATGCGGTAACGTAAACAGACAGTCAATCAAATCAACAAGGCTACAAGTCAATCAGCTGTAGTAGCAGGAATCTTTACATAAATATAGCCGTTATTGGGAAGGTATGTAGGTAAAAAACACCCATCAGCAGGTGAGAATGCTAGATAACTACTGGAAATATCTATAGCTGACTGGAGCTAATGTAAGTTTATCTTTGACATGGATGAACTGTTTCTGTAGTCAGTTTAACCAGCTGCTTGTTGCTGCCGGCTTCACAGAGCGAAGATGGCCTCCTCAGCTGATCTCTGATCTCGGGAGAACTCGTTGCTGGCGATGTAAACTTTCTAAGAAGTAACAATCAAAACATGGCCTGATGTGTCATTACTGCAGTTCAAAATCCTCTGCTGCACACGCGTCGTGTCCTGTTGTGAATCATCTGTACAGTATTTCGAGTACAGTGATGAAGTAATTTGTTCAAGGCTCCTTTCATAATCATGCAATAATTGGCGGAGGGACAGTGGACCTTCAGTCAGACTCTGTGTGTGTGTGTGTGTGTGGGTGTGTGATTATTTAGGACTAACGTTATATCTAGCTTGATATCCTAACGTTAGCATGGTTATTGTAGCATGCGGTATGCTACATACTGTATGCTATGTAGCATGTAGCATCCTGTTCAACGTTGCCTTGGGAAAATGGACTGTCAATCAGACTGTGTGTGTGTGTGTGTGTGTGTGTGTGTGTGTGTGTGTGTGTGATTATTTAGGACTAATTACTGCTCTTGTATAGGGCGGCACGGTGGCGCAGTGGTTAGCACGGTCACCTCACAGCAAGAAGGTCCTGGGTTCGAGCCCTGGGGTAGTCCAACCTTGGGGGTCATCCCGGGTTATCCTCTGTGTGGAGTTTGCATGTCCTCTGTGTGGGTTTCCTCCGGGTGCTCCAGTTTCCTCCCACAGTCCAAAGACATGCAGGTCAAGTGAATCGGATGTACTAAATTGTTGCTAGGTGTGAGTGTGTGTGTGTGTCTGTGTGTGTGTGTGTGTGTGTGTGTGTGTGTGTGGGCCCTGTGATGGCCTGGTGGCCTATCCTGGGTGTCTCTGTGCCTGCTGCCCAGTGATTGCTGGAATAGGCTCCAGCATCCCCGTGACCCTGAGAGCAGGATGAGCAGTTTGGATAATGGATGGTTATAGCTAGCTTGCTAGCCTAACGTTAGCATGGTTGTTGACACAGCACTGAGGGCAGCGGTGCTGATGCTAACCAGCTAGCTGATGCTGCTATGAGGGAGGTCATCCACAGGCTGGTGACTGTTTATAAAGAAGCCAAAGGAACCTAATTCAGGGAGCTTCGTTACCTTCTCCTCCTCTTCTTCTCTGTCTTGCCTTTTCTTACTGCCGCTTAAAGGCACGGCTGTGTGCTCGGTTTGCAGATGTGCTCAGTTTGTCAGTCTCGACGATCAGATTTCCCACCAATAGCGTAGCGTCTCATCACGTGATCAGGTCTCTATTTGATCGTCACATGATCAAATAGAGACTTGACATCAGACATCAACATGCATATTACCCAGAAATCGTCACTGCATATCTGCATATGACAAAAATACAAAAGAAAAGATATTATTCATTTAATTGAATAGTTTTTAGTTTATATATAGCTTTTATAGTTTATGTAGAATAAACATATAATTTTGTTATAGACTGACTTTTTCACCAAAAAAAAGAAAGAAAATGAGGACTATGGCAGAGATTGGTTTGCCTTTTTGAGGGTTTATATAGCAAATGGCATCATTTTCCAATAGATGTGTTTTTCTTTAAACACAGGGCTATTTCTGTGGTGGCAATCTGAAACACTCTCAAGCACCCGTTCTCCGCCCAGCACGTTGTTGGAGGGCCCGCTCCCTCTCCGGGCCCCCACTCCACGGGCCCCAGTGCAGCCACACTGCCGGCACTGTCTATACTTACACCATTGCCACAAAGTGCCAATAGAGAGCTCTCCACAGTCGTATAGTCGCCCATCAGTGGAGGAGACTGAAATCGGTAAATGTGTCCAACCAAGTTCAGCTCCGTGTGCAGTACAGAAGGGAATAGCTGAGAAGCTGGTAGAGCCCACGACACACTCCCTCCACATCTTGCTAAATCTGCTGCTCTCGGGGGCATTCAATTCAGAGACTCCTGCCGCGGAGGATCATTCGTCCTGACTGCTATGTGTTTCAGCCCGTGGCAAGCGAACGGGACACAGACTCTGTGTCGTTAGAATGGTGAAAAGTATTTGAGATGCAGCACAGAAAGGGGCGTGTGTCCCTTGCATTTGGTTTCATTCAGCTCTGAATATGTTGCATTTCATTTAGCGAAAATAGATGCTGATCAATTATTCATGTGAGCCTCATCGGGGAAAATCTTGAATATTTGCATCTATATGTGCATGTCTACATTAAAGTTTGTGCTGGAAATATGTATGTATGTAAGCCGTAAACTCAAAGAACACTTATGCTGTGTGTGTGCGCGTGTGTGTGTGTGCATGTGTGCGCGTGTGCGTGTGTCAGTCAGTGTTTGCATGTGATGGGAGATGTGTTGAGAGCCTTTTAGAGTTCCTAGATCATGATATTGCCGAGGCAGCGGGGACTCTGAGCTAAAGTCTCCTTCGACTGCTTGCAAGTTCACTGTGACTCTGATGTGAACAGGCAGAAAGGAGAGAGAGTGAGAGAGCGAGAGAGAGCGAGAGAGAGAGACTCCAAAACACCACGGAAGGCACAGTCGATCTGATGGTGATGGGGGAAAGAAGCGGGTTGAGGAGGGGGAGGATGGAAGATAAGGTATAAATAGAGTGGAAACAGACAGAGGAACGAAAGAGAGAGATATTTTAATGTCGAGTGAACCCACAGGACCCTGTTGTGAGGATTACTCACCCCTATAGCTGCTGTTGATGTTGTCCTCTTTTAATCCAAAGAGGCCTCCTTGTGAGTCCATCTGTTTGTCTATCTGTCCGACTGTCTGTCAACACCTCCTTTCCTCCTCCTGGGTTGTCCCTCTCTCTGGTGGAGTCACACAAAAGGGTCAGACCATCAAATCTTGGCATCTATCAGAGCTGTTTCTAATCCTCTGGGGAGCTATCTGCCCTCACATTCAGGATGCTAAACTCTCCAGAGTCCCATCACACCGACCTCAACATCAGCATCCTGCCAGCCCTGAGGTTAAAGGAGCGCTGACGGGCGTCCGGGTAGCATGGCGGTCTACTCTGTTGCCTACCAACACGGGGATCGGCGGTTCGAATCCCCATGTTACCGCCGGCTTGGTCGGGCGTCCCTACAGACACAATTGACCTTTCGCAAAGTCCCGCCCCCCTTAGTTACTGTTGCTATGCCCGTCAAGCATTTCAGAACTATCCAGGAAGTAGCCGGAAAACACCAAAACACGAAGGAGGAAATCAGCGCATTGTGTGGGTAAAAGTAACAGTAATGATACGTTAGCTGTATTAGCTATCAATAATAGCTAGTAGCAAGCTTAGCTTGGAGCAGACAGGTATTTGTGTTGATTCTGGATGGATTAAGCTGGCCATGGGGTCTGCTATACTGCCACATCTATTGCCCACATCGCGCTTCTTACGTTCTGGGTTTCGGGAAGGGAAAGAAAATCACACCCCCCCAAACTTTTCAGATATCTAGTATCCGGTCTGCAGATCCCATAGGCACACGACCGTTTCAGCATTTTGCTGTGTGTTTGACAGCTTGACGGACCGTTGCTAAGGTAGGATTGGACAAGCACCGTTCTGGGGCGGTACTTTGCCAAAGGTCAGTTGGCTGTGTCTGCAGGAGGGAAGCTGGATGTGGGTGTGTGTCGTGGTCGCTGCACTAGCACCTCCTCTGGTTGGTCGGGGCGCCTGTTCGGGGTGGAGGGGGAACTGGGGGGAATCGCGTGATCCTCCCTGGTGAAACTCCTCACTGTCAGGTGAAAAGAAGCGGCTGGGGACTCCACATGTATCGGAGGAGGCACGTGGTCATCTGCAGCCCTCCCCGGATCTGGAGAGGGGGTGGAGCAGTGACCGGGACGGCTCGGAAGAGTGGGGTAATTGGCCTGATACAATTGGGGAGCAACAAAAAAAAAGGGGGGGGGAGCACCAACGCCTGTGAATAAAGAAAAGAAAAAACCTAGTTGAGCTATTTTATTATCTTACCAGCTGAAAACATATGAAACCATTCCACGATAACATGTTAAATGCAAGAAGTTTGGTATTATGGCTGTTGAAATGATAGATGGACGGACGGACGGACGGACGGACGGACGGACAGACGGACAGATAGACAGATAGATAGATAGATAGATAGATAGATAGATAGATAGATAGATAGATAGATAGATAGATAGATAGACAGACAGACAGACAGACAGACAGACAGACAGACAGACAGATAGATAGATAGATAGATAGATAGATAGATAGATAGATAGATAGATAGATAGATAGATAGATAGATAGATAGATAGATAGATAGATAGATAGATAGATAGATAGATAGATGCCTCATACACAGTAACCAACATTTGAACTTAGCACACATTTGAACACGTTTGGTGTGCGCTACACGGATGAGTGAATTAGACACATACATATACACACATAAATACATCTATACGTGTGTACATACTTACATGAATATGTACATACAGTAGATAGATACTGTACATAATCATTTATTCACCATACGGCAGCTACCTAGTCTGTACCTAGTAAGCTATTGATTTATTGATCAATTATTTATACTTCATCCTGCACTGCTCCATATTGCAGCTGTGTGCACAAATGTTTGTACCCAGATATGTATGTAAATTTGCATATGTATGTATGCAAATTTACATACATATTTATGTATGTATGTATGTATGTATGTATGTATGGTAACAACCATGGAGGACTAGACTCGCTAGCCCTTGGCTAACGGGTCGGACCCTTTAGTCGACTGGTTAACCACGGGCGACCCAGGTTGACGACCCAGGTTCGCGTTCCGGCTGCGGCGGCGGCTGGTTGGCTGCCCCCTGAATTCCCTACATTGGTGTCAGAAGTGGGATGGTGAGACCATGAGGCCACCCAGAGGCATGAAGGAGCTGGTATGCTGAAGCGCGGGTACACGCTTCCCGAAGGGGGGGTAGTCTAATGGGTCGGACCCTTTAGTCGACTGGTTAGCGCAGTCACTCGTGGTGCAGGTGACCTGGGTTCGTGTCCCGGCTGTGGCAGTTCCCGGCTGCCCCCCCCCTGAATTCGCTACAGTATGTATGTTTGTACATATGTATGTACACTCACTGGCCACTTTATTAAGTACACCTTGCTAGTACCGGGTTGGACCCCCTTTTGCCTTCAGAACTGCCTTAATCCTTCGTGGCATAGATTCAACAAGGTACTGGAAACATTCCTCAGAGAGTTTGGTCCATATTGACATGATAGCATCACGCAGTTGCTGCAGATTTGTCGGCTGCACATCCATGATGCGAATCTCCCGGTCCACCACATCCCAAAGGTGCTCTATTGGATTGAGATCTGGTGACTGTGGAGGCCATTTGAGTACAGTGAACTCATTGTCATGTTCAAGAAACCAGTCTGAGATGATTCGAGCTTTATGACATGGCGCATTATCCTGCTGGAAGTAGCCATCAGAAGATGGGAACACTGTGGTCATAAAGGGATGGACATGGTCAGCAACAATACTCAGGTAGGCTGTGGCGTTGACACGATGCTCAATTGATACTAAGGGGCCCAAAGTGTGCCAAGAAAATTATCCCCCACACCATTACACCACCACCACCAGCCTGAACCGTTGATACAAGGCAGGATGGATCCATGCTTTCATGTTGTTGACGCCAAATTCTGACCCTCCCATCCGAATGTCGCAGCAGAAATCAAGACTCATCAGACCAGGCAACGTTTTTCCAATCTTCTATTGTCCAATTTTGGTGAGCCTGTGCGAATTGTAGCCTCAGTTTCCTGTTCTTAGCTGACAGGAGTGGCACCTGGTGTGGTCTTCTGCTGCTGTAGCCCATCTGCCTCAAGGTTCGACGTGTTGTGCGTTCAGAGATGCTCTTCTGCATACCTCGGTTGTAATGAGTGGTTATTTGAGTTACTGTTGCCTTTCTATCAGCTCGAACCAGTCTGGCCATTCTCCTCTGACCTCTGGCATCAACAAGGCATTTTCGCCCACAGAACTGCCGCTCACTGGATATTTTCTCTTTTTCGGACCATTCTCTGTAAACCCTAGAGATGGTTGTGCGTGAAAATCCCAGTAGATCAGCAGTTTCTGAAATACTCGGACCAGCCCGTCTGGCACCAACAACCATGCCACGTTCAAAGTCACTTAAATCACCTTTCTTCCCCATTCTGATGCTCGGTTTGAACTGCAGCAGATCGTCTTGACCATGTCTACATGCCTAAATGCATTGAGTTGCTGCCATGTGATTGGCTGATTAGAAATTTGCGTTAACGAGCAGTTGGACAGGTGTGCCTAATAAAGTGGCCGGTGAGTGTATGTATGTATATGAAATAAGGTGTAAAGCTGACAACAAAAGTTGTATTTCTTGCATGTGCAAAAGTATACTTAGCCAGTAAAGCTGGATTGTGATGGATGGATGGGTGGATCGATAGACACCTCCGGCACAGTAACCAACATTTGAACAGAATATCAGAAATGTCAACTTATTTCTGGTGTGTACCGCCCACGTGAGTCATTTGGATTGACGAGTCATACACACAAACACAACCACACACGGTCTCATAGAGATGTAAGGCTCAAAAACATGAAGAAGGGTGAGACGTGACTTGTTATCAAGCAGCCCTGGGTGTTCTGTAAGTGGGCCGCATGCGTTGGTGCAGGCGATGATACTGATGATGAACCCAAAGTTTGTGCAAGGAAGTTAATTATTCTAGTGGTTTTAACACGACTCGCAAAGAGGCAATCAAACGGCCGTGAGATGCAACTTCTAAGTATTTCAAATTGGTGTAGGCTCTTATGTCCCGCAGCTGAATGAATCTCCGAGCTCCTCTGCATCTGGAGGGAACTGCTGGTCTAATTAGCCAGCATTGTCTTACTGCGGGACCCACAACGGACTCCATGTTCTGGCAGGAAAAGGAAACGATTGCAAACTGTTATTTTTTTTTCTCGTGTTTCAACTTGTCATTGACAGAATAAATAGGGGGATAAATAAGTGAATGTGGCTTTTCAAAAAAGGGCAGATGGGTATTAGGGCCTGTTGCTGGAGGCGGCGGGGGGGGGGGGGGTTAGGGCCAGTGTTGTAGATTGAGGAGGGTCCTAAACTTTGGTCTTGAATGTTAATATCAAAGGCAGAAAAGTGGGATCAGGCGTCCGGGTAGCGTAGCGGTCTATTCCTTCGCCTACCAACACGGGGATCGCCGGTTCGAATCCCCGTGTTGCCTCCGGCTTGGCCGGGCGTCCCTACAGACACAATTGGCCGTGTCTGCGGGTGGGAGGCCGGATGTGGGTATGTGTCCTGGTCGCTGCACTGCAAATACAATATAAACAACTGTATTAATCCCGCTGGGGGCAGTTTGTTCGGAGGAGCTTGTGAACACAGAATACAGTAACATACAAATAACACAAACAATAATAACACCCCAGGGAGCTAAATGTGGAATACAACCTATAAAATCTATAAAAGTACACAATAAGAAACAGAATAAGAGAAACTTGATCAAGCCAATAAAACAATCTGCTAAAACCCACTGTGGGGCATGTAGTAGTCGAGTTGCAACAGGCATGAATGATTTAGAACAGCGGTCCCCAACCCCCGGGCCGCGGACCGGTACCGGTCCGCGGCCCGGGGGTTGGGGACCGCTGTTCTAAATCCCCCTACATCCGCGCTACATCCCCCTGGCAAAACTCCTCACTGTCCGGTGAGAAGAAGCAGCTGGCGACTCTGCATGTATTGGAGGAGACGTGTGGTAGTCTGAAGCACCCCCCCCCCACCCCGGGACTGGCAGAGGGGGTGGAGCAGCGACCGGGACGGCTAAGAAGAGTGGCTCTTTGGACAAAATCTCAGAAGTGAGATTGGTGCTCTAGAGACTTTGTGACAGGGGACAGCCACTCTCCTCTGTCTAGTCTGCAGTCACCAAACACTTGGATCAGGAATAAAAAACACCAGCACGGAGAAGCAGAGCTACGGCGAGCTCTTCTCAAACCACAAAAATAGAAGTCCTGAATTCTGCCATATGAACTTAAATTGTATTTCTCAGTAGAAAGAGACGGTGCAAAATGTATGATTATTGAAGTAGTAACTGGTGTTAGAAATGCACCGGCAATTTCTTTGACACTCCTTTCTGTGCACTTTGCAGCACTTCTGACTCGGGCTGGGCAGGTTTCCTGACAGAAATTTGCCAATCACACAAGCTTTCAGAAATCCTGTTACCCATGTGAAATGCATTGTTCGAAAATATTTCTAATAAAATATCAGATCTCAACTTTGTGTGACTTGTCCAAGTCTACTTTTAAATGCGTCTTTCAAAATGGACCCGTCGGTTCTTCTTCTACGACTCTTGACTGTGTGCCGGGGAAAGATTCACATGAGCTTACTGTACTGGATGTTTCCTTTAAAAAGGAACAGAGGGGGAAACAAAAGAGCACCTCGATGGAGGATAGTGAATTACATGAAATTACCATAATTCTATCATAAATATTATAACAACAATATAATAATCATAGTAATAAAGTAACATAATAATATGACATAATAATGACAATAACTCTAATTATTACTACTAATGATAGATATTATTAAGACTAATCATAATCATTATGAAATAATAAAAGAGGCTCTATGAGGAAGAACATGTTTGGTGTTCTTCGTACAGGTTTTAAAAAACGAGGCGAAGAAGAACAGGGGCACACATTTTGACCCATGCATTTGAAAGTAGACCTGAACAAGCTGCACAAAGGCGAGGTTTAAAAGCTTATTGCAAGTATATTCGAACTATATATTTCACCCAGGGAACAGAAAACGGTTCCAGGATTTCGGAAAGCTTAACCAGATTGGCAAACCTCAGTTGGGGAAACCTTGCCCAACCCAGGTCAGAAATGCAGCAAATGGCACAAAACGAGTTTTGCAGGACGTCGTCAATGCATTTCCACAGGACTGGCAAACGCAGTGGTCTGCTCGTCCTAGGTGGGGCTAGCCCCATACCAGCAACTCCAGAGCAGCATGTCTGCTAGCTGAGCCTTTGGCGACCACTAAGAGCTGACGCCATCATAGGTGGGAAAAGATGAATGATGAACAGGGGGAAGGAAGAGTGGAGAAAATGGCAAAGTTGACTAATGGAAAGAGAGTGACAGAAAAAGAAAATTGAGATCATAGGAGGTTGGTATAACTGACTGAAAGAGTAGAACGCTACCAACTGTTAAAAACGGTGGTTTTTTGGGGTTTATTTGAAGGGTTGTACTGCTGATACTGTACCCCCATATAAATGTGACTTATACACCGAAGTGACTTATATCACTAGAACGACCAAGGCCGCCATTTTGACGGTTTTGTCTTTTCAAAGTTTAATAACTTTGTGGGAAAAAAGATACAGACCTGCCGCTCCATGAGTGCTCCTAAAATTGCATATATTTGCATTAAAATTAGTTTTAGATCAATTGCAAAAAAATAAAGTGAGGATAAGAGCTACCTAAAGCGACCGAGCCGTCAAAAAGACAGCTCATAATTTGTGCGTGTCATCGTGTGTGTCATGACACTATATATACAGTGGTGTGAAAAAGTGTTTGCCCCCTTCCTGATTTCTTATTTTTTTGCATGTTTGTCACACTTAAATGTTTCAGATCATCAAACAAATTTAAATATTAGACAAAGATAACACAAGTAAACTCAAAATGCAGTTTTTTAATGAAGGTTTTTATTATTAAGAGAAAAGAAAAATCCAAACCTACATGGCCCTGTGTGAAAAAGTGATTGCCCCCCCCCCCCCCCCCCCCCGTTAAAACATAAATTAAGTGTGGTTTATCCCATCTTTGGAAAGCTGAGTTCAATTTCTCTAGCCATACCCAGGCCTGATTACTGCCACATCTCTTCTCAATCAAGAAATCACTTAAATAGGACCTGCCTGACAAAGTGAAGTAGGCCAAAAGATCTTCAAAAGCTAGACATCATGCTGCAATCCAAAGAAATTCAGGAACAAATGAGAAACAAAGTAATTGAAATCTATCAGTCTGGAAAAGGTTATAAAGCCATTTCTAAAGCTTTGGGACTCCAGCGAACCACAGTGAGAGCCATTATCCACAAATGGTGAAAACATGGAACAGTGGTGAACCTTCCCAGGAGTGGCCGGCCGACCAATTTACCCCAAGAGCGCAGCGACGACTCATCCAAGAGGTCACAAAAGACCCCACAACAACATCCAAAGAACTGCAGGCCTCACTTGCCTTAGTTAAGGTCAGTGTTCATGACTCCACCATAAGAAAGAGACTGGGGGAAAATGGCCTGCATGGCAGAGTTCCAAGACGAAAACCACTGCTGAGCAAAAAGAACATAAAGGCTCGTCTCAGTTTTGCCAGAAAACATCTTGATGATCCCCAAGACTTTTGGGAAAATACTCTGTGGACTGACGAGACAAAAGTTGAACTTTTTGGAAGGCGTGTGTCCCATTACATCTGGCGTAAAAATAACACAGCATTTCAGAAAAGGAACATCATACCAACAGTAAAATATGGTGGTGGTAGTGTGATGGTCTGGGGCTGTTTTGCTGCTTCAGGACCTGGAAGACTTGCTGTGGTAAATGGAACCATGAATTCTGCTGCCTACCAAAAAATCCTGAAGGAGAATGTCCGGCCATCTGTTCGTGACCTCAAGCTGAAGCGCGCTTGGGTCCTGCAGCAGGACAATGATCCAAAACACACCAGCAAGTCCACCTCTGAATGGCTTCAGAAAAACAAAATGAAGACTTTGGAGTGGCCCAGTCAAAGTCCTGACCTGAATCCGATTGATATGCTGTGGCATGACCTTAAAAAGGCGGTTCATGCTCGAAAACCCTCCAATGTGGCTGAATTACAACAATTCTGCAAAGATGAGTGGGCCAAAATTCCTCCACAGCGCTGTAAAAGACTCATTGCCAGTTATCGCAAACGCTTGATTGCAGTTGTTGCTGCTAAGGGTGGCCCGACCAGTTATTAGGTTTAGGGGGCAATCACTTTGTCACACAGGGCCATGTAGCTTTGGATCTTTTTTTTCCCCTTAATAATAAAAACCTTCATTTAAAAACTGCATTTTGTGTTTACTTGTGTTATCTTTGTCTAATATTTAAATTTGTTTGATGAGCTGAAACATTTAAGTGTGACAAACATGCAAAAAAATAAGAAATCAGGAAGGGGGCAAACACTTTTTCACACCACTGTATGATGCGTGTTGGTCGCGTCATGTCCTCCCTTCTGTCCTAGAAACACACTGACGTTCGAAACTTGATTTTTGATTATTTCCAACATGTCTGGGTACAGACGCCGTTACAGACGCACCATGACTACCACCGAGGCGTTGCAGTATTTACAGGCGTTGGACAGTGGCCATTTTAAATTGTTTGAAAAATAGTATTACATTTATTAAGATATTAATTTTGGTGTCAGTTAGTTTCATAACAGACATACTATATGTGATGCATTAATATCTCAATTGTGTATTTATCTTGGCAGAATATAGTGTTTAAAAACCACAGCGGTCAAAATGACCGCCCACGGTCATTCTAGTAGTTTTTAAGTTCTGGTCATAGTTTGGGACTGTTTCAGTTGTTATTTTCACAGTTCTTTTTTTTTACATTTCACGTTTTATAGGCCTTGTTACGTTTGTTAGGTTAGCAATATGTGTTTTCCATTTTGTTTGTCAGGTAGTATTTTCACTTTTTCTATTTGGCTATTCAAGTTCGACCATGTCTCTCCGAAGTTTAAATTGTTTATAAATAGTGTTATAGTTGTTAAAATGGTAATTTTGGTGTCAGTCGTTTCCTAACAGACATACTAACATATGCAATGCATTAATATCTCAACTGGGTGTTTATCTTGGCAGAATATAGAGTTTAAAAACCAGCGGGTCATTTTGACCGCACGTGGTCATTTTAGGCAGGAGTGAAATCCCGGTCGTTCTAGTGATATATGGTTTTTTCCTCGCAACAACACGTTTTTGTTTTGTTTGGGTTTTTTTTTTTTTTTTTTTTGCTGAGTGCGACTTATACTCCAGATACCATTCTCAAGGTGACCTTTTGCAAGGACAACAAAGGTGAAATAAAACTACCCTTGCTTGTTTTTGGTTTAAAAGAGGGTAACTAGAAGGTGAAGTAGGTGAAGTAGAGAGCCGTGGAAGACTCGAACACAACCCAGAAATGAAGGTAAAGACAAGGCAGGTCAGCGACAAGACTCATGGCAGCAGATGTGGTGATGTGGCGGCTGCGCTTGATTCAGAACCACCGTGGCTCAGCGGTCTAAGCGTCGGCTTTGTGTCGATGCAGTTGCCCACTGGGGACCAGGGTTCGCGCCTCGGTCTCGTCAGATCCGACTATGGCCGGAGTCGATGAAGCAGCGATAATTGGCAACGGGAGGGGGGCGGAGTGGGCTTGTGTTCGTCACGTGAATGCGTCTCTGTGTGTGGGGGGAAAAAGCAGTGGTTCGGCCTGGAGTCGCCTTGTCACGAAAGTGGGGAGGCGTCTCCTTCGAGACTGCCGGCCGGAGAGATGCAGTAGGCGAACGCGTGCAGTACGAGGGTGGGTGTTTGAACTAAAATAGGGATCGATTGGCCACTAAATTGGGAGAAAAAGGGAAAAATCAGAAATATTTTTTTTTTAAAAAGACCACCGTGGCTGACTGAGCTTCACAGCAAGCGGCAGGTTAAATGGTTTTCAAGAAGGCCCAATTGGGTCATGACTCAAATCAGGTGAAAATGGGGTGGGTTTTGTTGTGTTACTGTGGTATTTTTTATTGTTTTCAGATGTTTTTTCCTTTCTGACGGGTGGGCCAGTGGGCGATGCTTTGCTGAGCATCTCTGAAAGAGAGCGATGGAGAAACGTCTGCGTTCAAAGAGAGGTTTAGAAAGACAAGTGCAGACGGCAGATAAGAGCTAGGTGGACGGACGGCCACACTGATCCATTTCACTCGACTTCAGAAGGCTCTGCGAGGATGGGTGACATTTATCGCCGTGATAAACAACAACAACAACAACATCAGAAAAACACCCAATCCGCTGGCGGTAGCTGTAGAGCAACAAACTCTGAAAAGACTTTTTTTTCCCAGAGACTTCCAAAAGGCTGCTAACAAGCTAAAACCTACACCAACAGTGAGGCGATCTTGGTAATTTAGCGCCGGTGTGTTGGAGGAAGGCTACTGACAAAAGCCCGCTTCTCTCATGGAGACGGTGGGAACGAGGTGGAGACACATTCTGGTATTGTTGACCAGTGGCGGCTGGTGCTAAAAATGTTTGGGGGGGGGGCAGTTTACCTTGGCGCATCACACCTGACAGCTGCTTTAATGTCCACAGAGTTATTACGAAGGACAATGTAGCCTGTAGATTTTATCAGGGTTGGTAGACGGTGGATGATTGACAGTCGAGACGAGGCACTGTGGTGGGTGTGAACATGATTGACAGCCACGAGAATTGTCCAATCACGTTAGATCAGAAAACGTTAAAACAATACCAACTCGCTGCCAATAGAAGTGGGAGTGTCAGGGGCAGCGCAGAACAGCGCCCCCTGGGAAATCTGAAGAAACCAGTCAGACAGCAGCCTCAGGTCACCTGCTCGCCACAAGTTTGAGGGCTTACATAAGGGATCGTTAGGCCGGCGCCCCTCACCCAGGAAGTATATGTATTCAGACAGAAACCACCCAAATACCATGTGGACCAGTATTTAATGCTGCCGACAGGCGCTCACAGGCTGAAAAACACCTTTATTTCATAATTATTTGCATCATACAACCAGATTATATTTAACATGTTTAAGTAGATTTTCATAGTATTTGAAGGGGGCGGCGCCCCAGCACCCTGTACTGGCCAGCCGCCACTGCTATTGACCCTCCGTAATCTAAAGTATTACAGTAATCTCTGTAGCCCTCCGTAATCTAAAGTATTACCCGCTTGTTGTGACTGTCGCTGGAAAACGTGTCAGAATACATTGTGAATAAGCAGTGCACGGTGATTTTGGCCGGGGAAAATAAAACACAAGAATCCCCCCTGTGAGCAAAATGGCTGTACCGAAAATGTGTTTTTAAAGGTGCTGCGCCATCCGAATCTGGTCTCATGGGGCATCGCCACACCGGGTGCTGCAGCGGGTGTGATGCAGTAGAAAGTGTTGGCACTTGTGTCGACCGCCGAGCTGCACGGCCCAGGCGTGCGGCGCCACGGCACGGGGAATGAGTTGATCGCGTGGTTGACGGCATGCGTCTCTGTCTCAAGGTGTCAAGGAGGTTAATGCAAGCGGGAGGACATTTACAGTGCGCAGCTCTCTGCAGCTGCACGTGGACAGGAATGATGATGGAGTGGCCTACACCTGCAGGGTGGACCATGTGGCGCTCGCGCACGCACCACGGCAAGCCACCGAAATACTGGAGGTCCACTGTGAGTACACACACACACACACACACACACACACACACAGTGTTTGCAGACACACTGTTACCAATACTTTGTATTTATTTTACTTTATTTTATTTCATTTCATTTTATTTTATCGACGCCATACAAAGAAAACATGCAACACAAACAACAAACACAAAAACAACTCAATGCAAATTGTGCTCGCCTGAAGCGTCAGATGAAGAGCGGTAAGCCAGGACACTCACAAAGGAAAGAACAAAAACAATCATGCAGCGTTAAAAGCAAGTACCTTCAAAGAGGCTTTCAAAATGAAAATGAAGACAATCCAGGAATCACGCAAAAGGTGTCTGAATGAGTGTGTGTGTGTGTGTGTGCGTGTGTGTGTGTGTGTGTGTGCATGTGTGTGTGTATGTGTGTGCATATATTTAAGCAACTTCGGTCATCACACAGGTCCGAAGCCTGTATGGATAATCATGGGGGGATGTGGAAACATTTACAATTTGAACACAATTATTCCATAAGTACGATCTTCTGCCCCGGAAAACTGACAAATGCTAGTGTGGAATTATCATCATCATCATCATCATCATCATCATCATCATAATGATGATGATGATGATGGGAATGCAGCACGGTGGTGCAGTGGTTAGCGCGGTTGCCTCACTGCAAGAAGGTCCTGGGTTCGAGCCCCGGGGTAGTCCAACCTTGGGGGTCGTCCCAGGTCGTCCTCTGTGTGGAGTTTGCATGTTCTCCCCGTGTCTGTGTGGGTTTCCTCACACAGTCCAAAGACATGTAGGTCGGCTGAATCGGCCATACTAAATTGTCCCTAGGTGTGACTGTGTGTGTGTGGCGGCCTGTCCAGGGTGTCTCCCGGCCCACCGCCCAACGACTGCAGGGATATAGGCTCCAGCATCCCCACAACCGTGAGAGCAGGACAAGCGGTTTGGGTAATGGATGGATAATAATGACGGTAATGATATACACAGTCATACTAACCCCCGTATTATTGTGTCTCTCCCAGATGCCCCTCATGTGGAGATCGTCCACTCCTTGGCAGTCCCTCAAGAGGGTCAGTACCTGAAGCTGGAGTGCGTGTCCAAAGGAAACCCCTCGTAAGTCGCCAACGAGCGCGCCGACGATGACGACGTTTTGTCCGTAAGGTGCAGGTGGCCTTTCATTAAAGCCGTCCTCTGGTTTGTCTCACCGCTCAGGCCGGACCCTGTGATGTGGACGAAGGACGGCACCGAGCTGCCCGACCTGGACCGGATGGTCGTGGAGGGGCGGGAGCTCACCTTCACCTCGCTCAACAAGACGGACAACGGCACCTACCGCTGCGAGGCCACCAACCACCTGGGCACCAGCAGCGCCGAGTACGTGCTCTACGTCTACGGTGAGTTGCCGGCCGGGGGTGAGACGGCGTGCGGCTGCACGAGACGGACTCGGTCGCTCTGCATGTGCAGCATGTGGGGGAGAGAAAGGATGTGGCTTGTCAGGGCAGAGGAGGCGCTGTTTAGTGTCATGGGAACGGGTGAAAACTAATCAAACATTTACCTTTAAGTTTCGTTACCCTGGTTTTAAAATGGAGTTTTATTTATTTATTTGTCGATTAATTTATTTAAGTCCCGTGTAGAGGAAACCCAAAACCAGAGGTACGGATGGAAGCAAGAACCCAGTTCAAGGCTTTTTATTTACTGAAGACTCTTCCACGCCGCCACACGGGCCGGTGTGCTCAGGTGCTGGCGCTGCCGGGACCCGTTCTTCTCTCAAAGCGTCGTGTGGCTCCTTTCTCTCCCTCCGTCAGCCGCTCCGTGCCCCGTCTGTGTCTGTGCTGGTGTCGGTCGGTCCAGGACCCAGCTGGACTTCGCCATATAAAGCGCAGACTGCTGGTCGGGCACAGCTGAGGCCGGTCACTAACCAGCCTCCCTACCAACAGAAACATCCGCTGTCCTGCGGACCAGGAGCCGTGCTGCCTCTCTCCACTCCCAGCCGATGCTACCCCGCACCCCGGCACCACGGTTCACTTTAAGCCGACTGTTTGATGGCAGTAACTGGATAAATAAACAGTGTTAGTACAGGAAGGACTCCGCCCAGTGACTTCATGATCAGTGTAACCGTGGTCACTACAAACCGTTTCTATCCATCCATCCGTTATCTGAACCGCTTATCCTGCTCTTGGGCTCACGGGGATGCTGGGGCCTATCCCAGCAGTCACTGGGCGGCGGGCGGGGAGACACCCTGGACAGGCCGCCAGGCCATCACATAGGGCCGACACACACACACACACACACACACATTCATACATAGGGACAATTTAGTAGAGCCGAGTCACCTGACCTACACGTCTTTGGACTGTGGGAGGAAACCCACACAGACACGGGGAGAACATGAAAACTCCACACAGAGGACGACCCGGGACGACCCCCAAGGTTGGACTACCCCGTGGCTCGAACCCAGGACCTTCTTGCTGTGAGGCGACCAGGCTAACCACCGTGCCGCAAACCGTTTCTACTGTAGTTTAATCAGACACAAATGTGTGTACAGACATGATAATGTCGGCACGGTGGCGCAATGGTTAGCCCAGTCGCCGCACAGCAAGAAGGTCCTGGGTTCGAGCCCCGGGGTAGTCCAGTATTGGGGGTCGTCCTCTGTGTGGAGTTTGCATGTTCTCCCCGTGTCTGTGTGGGTTTCCTCCGGGGGCTCCGGTTTCCCCCCACGGTCCAAAGACATGTAGGTCAGCGGAATCGGCCGTACTAAATTGTCCCTAGATATGAATGTGTGTGTGTGTGTGTGTGTGTGCCGGCCCTGTGATGGCCTGGCGGCCTGTCCAGGGTGTCTCCCCGCCTGCCACCCAGTGACTGCTGGGATAGGCTCCAGCCTCCCCGCGACCCTGAGAGCAGGAGAAGTGGTTTGGATAATGGATGGATGGATGGACGGGCGGAGGGACATAATAACTAGCAGCATGAACTGACCTGCTAACAGTAGCACATGTCCTAGTAGTCCAACACATGTGGGCATGCAGAGCTTCGGTTGTGTGAAATAATTTTGGTCCCCGTCCACTGACGGCACGCGCCGCACACCGACGAATGCCTGTAGAGCCTTGCCAGACCGCAGCGAGCGTTGAGAAATTTGTGGCGCTGGCTTTGTCTAGATGCAAAAAAAAAAAACAAAATGAAAGGAAGGAAAATAGAAGGAGAGAGAGAGAGGCCCTACAGGACAGCAGAACTGGCACCGCTCGCTAAAGACGGATGGAGAATCTGTAATTAAGGAGACCAGAATAGCCCGTCTTGGACTCGGGATTGTGCCGCATCTGTTTAATTAATGGCGTTGCAAATGCGCGGTGTTGTGTGAGCCGCGGATCCTCGAGCTGCCTCCGCGGCACCGAACGCCGGCGCGCCATCCAAGCTCCTGTCGCCTCGCGGGGTGTGTGGCCTGCAGCCCTGCTCCGCGTAATTAGTGTTACTGCACGTTATCTCACGGGCAACATTAGGGCCGCAGGTGACATAAATGCCACCTACGCCTTTCCTTAAATAAACCCACCCCCCGGGTCCTCATACCCCCACCCCCCCCCGCCACCACCACCATTAGACAGACACACATAAGCACACACATGAACACACAAGCAAATTCATGCAAACATATGCACACAAACACACACACCCAAAGGGAGTCGAAGGCGCGAGGGAGGCGAAAGTCAGTATTGCCATGTCAGGAGCATCCCCAGGAAAGATCAGGATTCTCAGAGACACCAGAGGAGGTGGAGGATAAAGGGACTCTAGTGTCAGGGAGAACAGATAGCTCCTCCTCTCCTCCGCTCCTCCTGCACCGCAACACTCACCATTCGTCTTTTGGCGGGATAATTATTTTAAAACCAGAGAAAGAGGCGGGCTGTGCGGGGGGACTAGTGCCTAGGGGCTTGGGTTGACTCAGAGTTTGCTGGACCTGTGGTTTTATCCGCGGATTTGGGTAAAAAAATAAAAATTGGTAACACTTTCTATGAAGCTTGCATCTATAACGCCCTATAAGCATCTATAATGCCCTATAAGCATCTATAATGCCCTATAAGTGTAGCTATAACTCATTGTAAGATTCATTATAACCATGTATATGCCCTCATAGCACTTCATAAGCACCTTTATGATACACTATGTCAATTTAAAACGGATTTGTGCATTATAAATATGTCATCATTAGCCTATTTATCTGTCAAATGTCATAATGCTTCATAGCCAACTTGTTTTGCTGAAGTTTTGTAGAGATGCATAATGACACTTCAGTGCTATTTCACAGTCTTCAGCCATAGCCGTTAGTCATTGTAATACACATTATAGGAAAGTATGGGCGTTATAGATGTTTATAGGGCGTTATAGATGCTTATAGGGCGTTATAGATGCAAGCTTCATAGAAACTGTTGCCAAAAAATCTTGTTGCTGAAGTTTGGACATGTTGCGGGCGGGTCAAGTTTATGAGAAGAAAACCACATTTTCACATGATCAATAATAAAAAAAAATATGTGACTAGTACCCCTGAGCTGTCCTAGCTGCTTCCATCTGGACAATTTGCCCTGACCTGTTTAAGCGGCCTACACATGCACGTCACATATGTGCCGAGACACCTTTTCCATTCTCTCGGCCATTTCAATTACACAATAATTCACAATGCCACGACGCGTTCAGGATTTCAGCCCCAACTTTGCAATCAATAAAACGAATTTGCAGTCAGCGAAGTTCAGACGTGCCACTCAGACGCGCCGATTTATTTCGGTTCCATTACACACCTGCAGCTGAGAGCAACACACGACAAATAGCAGATATTCATCAGCACTACTCCGAGCTCACACAATTCCTCTTGTCAGTGTAGGCTTAGTCTCTTCGTAGCCTGATAGCATGCCAAGTGAGCTTATCTGATCTGCCCAATCTGTAACACACACACACACACACACACACACACACACACACACACACACACACACACACACACACACACACACACACACACACACACACAGTGAGCCTCGACAGCACAGGTGGGAACATGTCATTGCTTTCCAAGTCACAACTAAGTCTCCAGTCTCGGCACTCAAGTCCCAAGTCAAGTCCCGAGTCCCAAACTCTGAGTTCCAAGTCCTAAACAAGTCACTCTGTGCTCTTCGACTTGAGTGTGACTCGAGTCCAAGCCATGTGACTCGAGTCCACACCTCCGCTTGATAAAAGAGGATGAATTTATGAGCAGAAAAAAAGCGATTATCTAAAAAGCCGGTTTGTGATAGCCCATCGCAGATCCACTGACGCCCATTTACCAGCCGCAGGTTCGATTGCGGGCAGGTCCATTAAAGCTGCGGACGGGTTCTGGTGGCGCCAGAGCTGACCTGTGCATCACTTAGGGCCACGTGGGTAAAAAGTACAACAAGATGGTGGTTTGTGTGTGTGTGTGTGTGTGTTTGAGGAAGGCTGTCCTTCAAATGAGCGACCGGCTCTAGCCCCCACCCTGAACCGGCTGCAATGTCCTTGAGTAAGACACGAATTCCCCTCCCTGCTGCCAGAGCGCTGTTCTGCGTCTGACCTCTGACCCCTGGACTCCAACTTCGCCGGAAGGAGGCGAAGTAAAAATAGCTAATTCCCTGGGGCACTAATTAAGTCGCTCATTATAACATGCACCTTTAAAATTCTTAGGTTTTCCTCTTCTTCTTTTTTTGTTGTTGTATCATTTAGTTGCATCAGTTTAACATCCAGGCTACTGAGGAGTGACAGTAAGGAGAGGCTGGAGAGAGACAGACACACAGAGGGAGACATAAAGACAGACAGATGGGCAGAGAAAGACAGAGACAGACAGAGAGAGAGAGGGACAAATAGAGTGCGAGACAGACAGATAGCGACAAACAGACAGAGATAGACAGAAAGAAGGACAGAGAGACAGAAAGATGATGTGTGAGACAGACAGACAGACACAAAGATAGACACACAGACAGACACACAGACAGACAGCAAAAGAGAGACATAAAGATGACAGATGGGCAGAGAAAGAGAGAGAAACGGGCAGACAGAGAGACACATGGTAGAAACAGACAGAGAGAGAGAGAAACAGACAGCAGAAACAGACAGAGAGGGACAAATAGAGTGCGAGACAGACAGATATAGAGACAAACACTCAGAGATAGACAGAAAGAAAGACAGAGACAGACAGATGGAGAGTGAGACAGACAGACAGATAGAGAGACAGATACAAACAGATAGAGAGAGAGAGAGAGAGAGAGAGAGAGAGAGAGAGAGAGAGAGAGAGAGAGAGAGACAGAGAGACAGAGAGAGACAGAGAGAGAGAGAGACAGAGACAGAGACAGACAGACAGACAGTTGGAGAGTGAGAGAGACAGAGACACAGAGATAGACAGAAAGAAAGAGAGAGACAGACAGATGGAGAGTGAGACAGACAGACAGTTGGAGAGTGCGACAGAGACAGACACAGACAGACAGATAGAGAGACAGATACAAACAGAGAGAGAGACAGACACAGACAGACAGACAGTTGGAGAGTGAGACAGACAGACAGAGAGACAGAGACAAGCACATCAAGAGAGAGACAGAAACAGACAGACAGACAGACAGACAGACAGATAGGATAACTCGGGTCCTCATCTGATGCAGGCCCGATGTGCTGCCTTCATCCTTTATGGTTCTGTTGATTGTTAATTGGTGGCGCCGGCCCTCATGTTCCCCTCCGCCTTTAAGGCCGAGCGGCTACATTGTAAATGAGATAATAAATCTCCATGTTCCCTTTGTTCTCCCCGGCGGCTCTGTGGCGATGACCAGGTGGAAGGTGGGTGAAGGATGGAGGCAAGGTTAGCGTCACTATCAGCCCCTGTGTTTTGATCTGATTTAGAGAGAGAGCCCAGCATTTGCCTGCACCTTCGGGGGCAGCAGGGTTGGACGGATAGCGGCGGCGGGCATTGTTATGTTGTAATGCGGCTCCCATTATTAAAAATAATTCACCGTTTGTCATCAATAATACTACAGCACGATCTGACAACCGTGGTCTAGGTCAGGCGTTTCCCAACTTTTTCACGCCATGATGGATTGACCTTTGGAGATACTTTTTGACCTGTGAACCACTAAATATTTTGTGCATTAAAATAACAAATAAATTCTCGTTACCTGTCACAGGACGAGATAACAGTCCTCTCTATATTATATTTCTATGCAGTATTCCTAGTCTCCGTCTTCAGTGATCAAGGATCATGCTATTCCCCCCCAGTTCCCCCTCTCCCGCGAACAGGCGCCCCAACCGACCAGAGGAGGCGCTAGTGCAGCGACCACGACACATACCCACATCTGGCTTCCCACCAGCAGACACGGCCAATTGTGTCTGTGGAGACACCCGACCAAGCCGGAGGTAACACGGGGAACCGGCGACCCCCATGTAGGTAGCCAAAGGAATAGACCGCCACGCTACCCGGACGCCCCCATTAAACATTATGTTTGTGATAGTTTGGAACATAAATCATTGCATTTTTTGCATTGAATCAAAAAGTGCGGCAAGAAATGTTTTTATTTGTTATTCAAATTCTGCATTACAACAAAATGCTTTCATTATGGACATCTTGCGACCTACCTGGTGTCCTGCTGTGACCTACCTGTGGGTCGCGAACCACAAATTGAAAACCATTGAATTAGGTTGAGGTGAATGAAGGAGGTTGTATACATCTGTTTAACCAAAGAAAACAGGTTTAAAACCTTTGCGTCGCCCCAGTGTCCTTGCGTGGGACACCTTATCTTTACCAGCCCCAAGGTGCTCTTTTATAACCAGTCCTGCATGCTGACTACCCTCAAGTGGGAGTAAATGAAGACATCAATCATGTCGATAAGGTGTTACATTACATTACCATTCTTTTTATTATTATTATTAGTATGAGTAGCAGCACATTTTGATTTGCATGTTATCTCATTTCAGTTCAGTCGATAGAGGAAATGCCCTGACAAGAGAGGGAAATTACATCTTTCCTTCGGGCCACACTGCCTACCTGAGCAGCGCATGTGCACCACGGAACCTCTTGGGGCTGCGTGAAGACACTCTAACCTGTTAACAGTTTACAAAACCTCTAGACACTCTAACCTGTTAACAGTTTACAGAACCTCTAGACACTCTAACCTGTTAACAGTTTACAGAACCTCTAGACCCACTAACTTGTTAACAGTTTACAGAACCTCTAGACCCTCTAACCTGTTAACAGGTTACAGAACCTCTAGACCCTCTAACCTGTTAATAGTTTACAGAACCTCTAGACACTCTAACCTGTTAACAGTTTACAGAACCTCTAGACACTCTAACCTGTTAACAGTTTACAGAACCTCTAGACACTCTAACCTGTTAACAGTTTACAGAACCTCTAGACACTCTAACCTGTTAACAGTCTACAGAACCTCTAGACACTCTAACCTGTTAACAGTTTACAGAACCTCTAGACACTCTAACCTGTTAACAGTCTACAGAACCTCTAGACACTCTAACCTGTTAACAGTTTACAGAACCTCTAGACACTCTAACCTGTTAACAGGTTACGGAACCTCTAGACACTCTAACCTGTTAACAGGTTAGGGAACTTCTAGACACTCTAACCTGTTAACACGTTACGGAACCTCTAGACACTCTAACCTGTTAACAGGTTAGGGAACTTCTAGACACTCTAACCTGTTAACAGGTTAGGGAACCTCTAGACACTCTAACCTGTTAACAGGTTAGGGAACCTCTAGACACTCTAACCTGTTAACAGGTTAGGGAACTTCTAGACACTCTAACCTGTTAACAGGTTACGGAACCTCTAGACACTCTAACCTGTTAACAGGTTAGGGAACTTCTAGACATTCTAACCTGTTAACATGTTACGGAACCTCTAGACACTCTAACCTGTTAACAGGTTAGCAGACACTCACAGGTTAGCAGACACGCTAACCTGTTAACAGGTTAGCAGAAACATTAAACTGTTAACAGGTTAGCGCAGACACTCTAACCTCTTAGCAGGTTAGTAAATACTCTAACCTGTTAACAGGTTAGCAGATGCTCTAAGCTGTTAGCAGGTTAGCACAGACACAGCCCGGGTGAGCAACGCGACTCAGGCGCGACTCGAGCTGTGCTGCAGCAACACTTCATCTAGAGTTTTGGTGTCAGGCCTATTTTCTCTGCGTGAAGTGTGCAGTTCTCAGCAAAAATAGACAGTGGAAACAATCTGTTGGTGGTCATATTGACATCTTAGCAGCAACATTACATAACCGACACCTTTCACTATAGTTTCGATGTCTATACTTGTAGAAATATCATACAAATTCTACATATTTTCTTTTTACAATTGAGCACATGCTTTAAGCTTTTTCTGTCTAAACTGAGTATAAATTAAATGTATAATGAAATGAAATGAAACATTTGATTATTGGTGGCCATTATCAAAGGCAGACTCAATGTAGATCGATGAGGGTGGCAGCAGCAGTGCTGTCTGTGTTGACACCACAGACGTGCAAGCTGCAGCAGTTCAGTGAGGTAGCCATCACACACAGGTAAAGGTAAGCAGTATGGACCAGGTCTTAATCTAAAATTATGAGTGGAAATACTTTTTTTTCTTTTCATTATTTCCTATTCATATTCATATTCATTAATCTGACAGAAAGAAAAGAGCAAACATGTTTTATTTTTTTCCCGCCGTTATTCTGTGCATACTAAGTCTAAACCAAAGGTTGAAATATTTTGTGTAGCAGAGGAGGACAACAGTTGACTGGCTACAGATCTGTGAAACGGTATCAGGAGGAGATTTAAAATCAAATTAAATTTAGGGCATGATTTAAAGCATAATTCTGTTCTTTTACAAGCTGGGTCTTGTTTTTGTGGTTTTTGCCATCATGCATATCAGTTGTGATATCCGTTTACTTGTGGCTTCAATTTTTGAGATTTTGATCAAGGAACCACGCTTAGATTCAGCTTTGCAACGGGACAACTGAGCACGAGTGTTAATACGCATTTTAATGAGTCCAATTCAACCCAGTTATCTAAGCCACATGTTTAGAAGTGCAAACAAGTTAAAAGTTATTATCCAAAATGTCCAATATTATCAATCAGTGACATTACTGAGCTACTTCCTGGTTCAAATTCTGTGAATGACCAGCTGTAGGTATCCATGCACACATGTAGTTTATGTTTATAGTGTATGGTGCTCACCTTTACATCAACTATCATGTGAAATCCAAATCCTAGAAAATCTGCTGCACTTGCTGAAAATTTATCTGACTATAACGAGGATAATTGGGTTGTATTGGACTTGTTGAGACATGCTCGTGTTCTTTTGCCCAGGTTGTGAAAAGGCGGAATTATCCTTTAAAGCCCCCAAACAGCAATGGCCGAGGTGCTAAGGAGTGATAAATGTCATTTGATCTTTGGGAGTCATACATTTCATCTCCATTTCCCAGCTCCTAATTTTATCTATTTAAATTCTAATCCTTTATGAAGGCTTCATTAGTATTAAGGGAGATTCATTGCAGCTCTTATCCTCAGCAACAAGCAGGAACGCCTTGCAGATGCCCAGGAAAAGGATGAATAGGGTGTCCAAGCCAGTTATTTTGACAAATCTCTGAAAGGAGAACAGCATTAATATAGCATAATAAACTTGGGTTAGTTATAGTGGAGATGTCCAGACATATATAATTTTGTGCTTTTATGTCCCCTCGTGAAGCTGTTCAAAGATGAACTGCAGAGTTTTTGCCCACTAGTAGCACTACTGCACAATGTGGGTCCCAGTACCGTAACAAACATGCTAACTTCCCCTCCAAGCGGCTGCACTGAAATCCAGCCCTGCAGTGTAAATGTTGCAACTTTCTAGATATTAAAGGTTAAGATGTTCAGAGTCCGGGTGACGTAGCTGTCTATTCCGTTGCCTACCAACGCGGGGATCGCCGGTTCGAATCCCCGTGTTGCCTCCGGCTTGGTCGGGCATCCCTACAGACAGAATTGGCCGTGTCTGCGGGTGGGAAGACGGATGTGGGTATGTGTCCTGACCAGGTCGGGGCGCCTGTTAAGGGGGGAGGGGGAACTGGGGGGGGGGGGTAGTGTGATCCTCCCATGTGCTACCTCTCCCCCTGGTGAAACTCCTCACTGTCAGGTGCAAAGAAGCGGCTGGTGACTCCACATGTATCGGAGGAGGCATGTGGTAGTCTGCAGCCCTCCCCAGATCGGCAGAGGGGGTGGAGCAGAGACTGGGATGGCTCGGAAGAGTGGGCTAATTGGCCAAATGCAATTTGGGGGGGGGGGTCAAGAGAGAAAAAAGGTTAAGATTTTCTTGTGAACATCTGTGAATTACTTCTAACAACATACATACGTGTTTATGTGGAACTCAACAGATGATCTCTGAATAGCCCCCCCCCCCCAGGGGCGCATCGAGGGGGGGTGCAGAGGGCGCAGTGCACACTGGCGCCGCATCAGCAGGGGCGCCAAAAGTTCATTGTACGGTAAACAATTTCTGGTTATAGGCCTATTTGTTTTTTAAAAGTTTAATATTTATAAATATTATTACTTGGATGAGAATTTTGGATTAGAATATATGGTTACATGTTACATTTTTTAATTATAATAAAACTTTTTTTTTTTTGCGTACAGTCTTTTGGCGCCCCCTCTGATGTGGGCTCCCCCCCCGTCGCGCCCCTGAGCCCCCCCAGCCCTGCTCTTTTCACAACTTAAAACAATTGAACTTTCAGGACTTGGGAGTTTTCACTTTCACTCTCACTATTCGGCCGCTGTTCCCATCTTTTCATTTCAGGTAGAAAGTCTTGTTGGAGGTTTAATTGGTATTGTGGGGGGGGGGGGGGTTCGGTGCACCAGGATCTCTGTGACCAGAGAACAATTCCTTCAAATGCCGCTCCAATGTAACAACTAGTGTAACCATTGCAACTAATGATGGTGATGCCATAAAACTGACAATTTGTGCGCCACAGTAAAGGTAATTGGCTATGCTGCGGTCAACGACTCCTATCCTGATTCATTACCTGCGCCTCTAAAATGGCACCGGATCTGTTTCTACCCTTCTTTAGTGATTAGCACACCTTTAAACCTTTCACAATTGCTGCCATAATTCTCGGGAAATGCCTTTTTAATGGTTCCTCTCCAACAAGGAGCCGTTTTCTCCCCCCGTCTCCCTGAGACATGCACTTAGCTGCTTAGTGATTTATGCCGGGGCTAAAATGTCATCCAGGCACACAGGACAGTGGGTGCCGCAGAGGAGTACCAAAGCCAATTAAAAGTCTGTAGTTAACCGTTAAATGCAGCGAAACGTAAACATAAAAGCCAGCGTGCGACTGTAATCTCGTTAAGCTGGTCACACAACGGTTCGCCTGCGTTTCTCCAGTCACCTCCACGCGTGGCAGCGCGAACATTTACGTTTTCAGGGGCGGAGGCCCGACTTGACGCCGACAGCTCGGCATCTTGGTGGGGACTGAAACCAACCGTGCAAATGAGAGGGCGAGGAAATCGATCACCAACCCACCCGTAGACAAACGGTCCTCCCTCCTTCTGATGAGGCGTCTAGCGCCCTCCAGTGGGTGCCAAGCTGTTTTCTGATGTGCACGCTGTGTGGTTAAATAACCCTAGTAAAACACCTGAAAGGTAGAAATGGGATCCTCTGACTTTGCTTTGACGTAAGACCCTTCATGTATTTTAATTTTAGAGTAAACATTCTTGCAGTGCCTGAAAAACAGTTTAGCAGGGGCGTCCGGGTGGCGTGGCGGTCTGTTCCGCTGCCTGCCAACACGGGGTCGCCGGTTCTGATCCCCGTGTTACCCCCGGCTTGGTCGGGCGTCCCTACGGACACAGTTGGCCGTGTCTGCGGGTAGCCAGATGTGGGTATGTGTCGTGATCGCTGCACTAGCGCCTCCTCTGGTCAGCCGTGTCCCTCTCTCCGTTCACTTTTAGCTTGCTTGACCAATGCTGCTTTATGTTGCTGCCCAATCTGAGTCCACCGTGCGCATGCGCGACTCACCGCCACACGGAAGCGCTGTAGTGTCCGATTTTAAAGCTCTGCTGTGAAGTACAAGTTCAAGAGTAGGACTACTCACAGTCGCAGCTGGAAATCATCTCCAGCAGCTGCAATAAAACATCCCCCGTGGCTGAGCTATGTTTTCGGACCGTTTTTTTATGAATGAAAGTCAATCAGCAGAGCCGTCTTGGTTCAGTTTATATCATGAACACTGCGACTGTTAAACACGTTTGACATCTTTTGATAATGGCTTTAATAATGTCATGTAATAAGGGCTTTTTTATGATAGGCAGATCTGTCATTTCATGTCAGACTTGGTCGTTTTCGTGCGAGGGTCCGCCTAGGGCAGTGTTTCTCAACCGGGGGTCCGCGGACCCCTAGGGGTCCGTGGTGTGATTGCAAGGGGTCCGTGAAAATAAAATATCTTTAAAAAAAAGATCCTATGACATTTATAGAAATAGGATTATTTTACTCAAATGTGACTGAGACCTTTATCTGCCTAAACTATAAAGGGTAACAGGACTTTTTTCTCTAATTACATCTGTTTCACAAGCGTAATTTATTGTATTTTAATAAGAGATCTCGCTCCCGTTTGCATTGTTAAAAGTTACTGCATAAAAATTCTGTTGTTACATATATCTGAAAGTTACTGAATACATATTGTTTTGTTACATATATCTGAAAGTTACTGAATACATATTCTGTGTTGTTACATATATCTGAAAGTTACTGAATACATATTCTGTTTTGTTACATATATCTGAAAGTAACTGAATACATATTCTGTTTTGTTACATATATCTGAAAGTTACTGCATAAGAATTCTGTTTTGTTAACTATATCTAAGTTACAACTGAAAGCTCTTATTTTTGCCCCAAAGAGTGAATAAATGCTATAATGCAATTTAAAATGCAGTTTCTACTGTTTCTATCAAATTGCAACCCCCCTCTCCCAAGATCAGGTAGAGGGGTCCTCAGGGTAGATCAAAAATACGCAGGGGGTCCAGGACCCCAAAAAGGTTGAGAACCACTGGCCTAGGGGGCTGCACATCCACAGACTGACAGGCAAAACGTTTTGAGCACTGCATATTAAGGACCTTTTTTCCCGTATTTCCCGTTCAGTCAATTGCCCAAAAGTCGTATAATGCTAGGAATAACATTGTCTTTATCTATCTGTGTGTGCGTGTAGTTCCCCTCTACTGGTAGGTGACTAATGGGGTGATTTGTTGTCAGGTTCGAACACCGGAGAAGGGGGGATACGTACGGCTGGCAGAGAGAGCTGCACTCAACTGACTGCGCCCCTAGTTCGTTCAGTGTTAGGTCCCCAGTGTGCGATACCGCCTCCGGGCTCTGCAGACACAGGCCTTTTCATCTCCAATCATGGCTTCACGTGGAGACATATGAAAAACCACATCGCACCGAGCATGAGGGAAAACAGGGCAGTGGGGATATTCAACACCAGTATGGATCCGTGCTTACAAGTTAGGGTGTTTTATTCCGTTGTTTTACCCAGAAATACTAAGAATTGTTGTCTCTTTATCGTAACACATCAGCGGGAGCTCAGCGGGAGCTCAAAAGCCTGCCACTTGTCTGCCTGGTTTAAGGTCACGAGTATCCAACAACACACTTTCACCGATTATTCTGTTTACACAGTTAGTATCTCTCTCCGCTGTGCTCAAATTGTAACACTCACCCACAGAGGACTTTGACTCTGAATGTAATGAAATTTAGCTTGTCTCTCAACATCGTCTCATTATTCGCATTCCTACGGTGAACAACAGCTTGTGGTTTCACACCGGCTATGCAAAGAGGCAGACAAAACAACATTCATGCACAGCCAATGAATTATTCATCGTCCCAAGTTCCAAATCCCACTCCGATGATGTGATGTGTCTGCTTTTGAAAAGCTGACCGGTGTGTACCTTGACCCAGAAAGAGTCATTCATTGTCAGTCTCCTGAAATGGTTCGGTGGAGCCGTGGTCCCTCTCTGATGTGAAGGGTCATTCAAGGTGCATAAACCATGCAGAACAGTTGGTTATGAGACGATAGTAGTCCTTGAAACACCGACCTAGTCCAACTTAGTCAGACCACAAAAAAGACAAACTTGCCAAGCCATGGCATCTTGTTTTAAGTCTGATGATGCTCATTTCAGGATATCGCAAGTAAAATTATCTCGTTCCCCTGGCAGACGTTATTGCTTCATACAAGGAAAGTGTGCTTCATGATTGTCAGACTTGTTATATTTCACAAAACAAGAAGAGCAATCTCAAAACAAGAAACCTGATTTAAGATATTCTTTCTTTTTTTAGAGTAAACATGGGTGGTTTGTTCCGTAGGCCGGTCGGCGACGCTCCACCAAAGGGGAAAGGGAGAGGGAATGTTTCTATCACATTCTACCACACCTGACCACAACTTCCTCTGGGACATGCAGGCTCCAATCTATGAATTGGCAACCTCAAGTGTAAATTATTTAGAATTTCCCACTTTTGTGAGTTTCTCCAAAAATGTAGATTTCCATATCCATCACGTTGTTATAAAGCCGCTTGGACAACGACGGGTGTCACTGACATGCATCATCTCTCGGAGAAGGCGAAAAAGCATTTAACATCAAAGGTGCATGCGGATGCTTGCCTGAAACTTTCGGCTCTCGGGAGGGTCATAACTGCCTCACAGTTGGACGAGAGCTGCGTTGTCATAACGATGAGGTGAACAAGAACCACCACATTCTAGCCCGTCTTATCGATTGTGTGAAGCTTTGTGGAGTGTTCGAAATGAAGACTGAATCAGATTGTTATGAGTGAAGACCTTACTCCGTTTTATTTGATTAATGGTAAAGCAGGTCTCGCTCTCTCTTCACATTCAAAGGTATTTATGAGGGCAAACTGATAGATGACAGTTTATCTGTTGTTGACCACAGTGGATTGTTCAGTCACTGTAGAGCCAAAATAACTTTATTCAAGACCTTTACAATGAACTCCTGGATGTAGCTGCCCAAAGATACTGTACATGTATGTAGCCTAAGGAACAATCTTTGTTTTATGTTGCCATCTAGTGGTTACTGGTGGTATTGCTACGTGGGGTGACCAGCAAAGAAGAAATTGTACAGTACAATGTGAAGCTAGCTAGCTGATTTAGGTTAATTTACCCATTGAATCAATCGCCTCAACCATTATCACAACAATTGCCCCCCCCCCCCCCCCCCCGAGAGATTTGGCAGGAGCCGCCACTGAGATGAAATGTCTGGAAACAAGTCCTATTCTCACTAAACAAGTGCTCTCTTTCTTGAAACAAGCACTAATATCCGCCAGTGGGGTAAGAACAGTTTACCAGCAATATCTTCAAATAAGCATAATGAGACTTAAAACAAGCTGAAATCCCTTGGTGGAGTTGTCTTTTTATGGAGTAGTTCATGTTGTAACTACTAAATAATAAATCCTCTATAATATACATTGCATGCATTTATTCCCTTTCATGATGTCTAACAGAGTACGCAGCCAAAAATTAACAGCTTTGGTAGCGAACACTGACACATTTACCACAAATGTTGACTAGTTTGCATTTTCTCTGTGAGAGTAAACATAAAATAAATATCTTATTTCATCAATGCAAAAAACTCAACAGCGATAAATCTGAAATCTTAGTCATTGCCCAGACTCCCTTATCTGCACTACCCAGGATTTTTTCCCTTAACATCGATGACTCAATTTTTAACCCCCTCCGCCCAAGTTCGTAACCTTGGAGTCATCTTCAATCCCACCGTTTCAGTCCTGCCCCATATCAGCCAGACCACTATAACAGACTTCATCCCTGTAATATTGCCCGCCTCCAACCCTCACTGTCGCCTACTGCTGCAGAAACATTCACCCCTGCATCATAACATCCAGGCTTGATTACTTACGGTACCACTAACCCGGTCCTCAATAAACTTCAGTATGTGCAAAACTCGGCCACCTCTCTGCTCGCCAGCACCCGCTTAAGCGCTCGCATCAGCCCCGCCCTCCAAGACCTCCACTGGCTCGAGGTTAGACTCACGATAAACTTCAAAATCTTACTCCTCAGCAACCTGGCTCCCCCCTACCTCTCCGACCTCCCCCCCCCCGCACACCCCATACCATTGCCTCAGGTCCACTAACGCCACCCTCCTGCAAGTCGCCAGGACCGAGCAGACCGGGGGTGACGGGGCCTTTTCAGTTGCCTCCTCTCTCCGAACCACATCAAAGCAGCCCCGACTCTATCAGCTTTCAAAGAAGCCCTCAGAACCCACCTCGTCAGACAAGCCTTTTCCAGCTAACCTCCACCCATCCCTATGTTTTATTGCCTAAATGTATTACCATCTCTTATCTTTATCAGCAGTTTTTGTTTGCTTGTCTGTTTTTGCCCCTGGTGTTAAGTGTCTTTAAGCATTTAGAAAAGCATGAGATTAATCTGATTTATTGTTATTATTGTTATTTCAGTATTACCGAGTCGTAAGTGCATTTTAGTATTGTGTTTACTCATTTCCATGTGTTTTGCTTGATAATTTTTGCCTTTTCAGTTGTCCATCGTTGTGTAACTGCTGCTTTTGTTCCATTTGTGTCGTTGTTTTATCTAATTGTCCCTATTCATGTGCCATGCTTTTGTGTCCTATTGTCGTTGCTTTTTTTTTTTTTTTTGCGTTTGTCTGCATCTCTGTGTGCCCCCCACCAGGCGCCCCCACCACCCTGCCTCCATCTACCACTCCCCCCACCCATCCCACTCCTCCAGATACTACTGCACTCTTAGACACCCACGCTTCAGACCCAACAGTCACTGGCGACGGAGGTACGGTACCGCTCCCACACATCCGCACCGCCGCTCTGCATCACACACTTCTGCCTTCGCTGTCACTTCAACGCTGCTGTGTCTCTCTCCTCTCTCTTGTTTCACCATTCGATCACTAATCTACCACTCCCTCCTTCAGTCTTAGAGGTAAGACTGATGTACTGCCTTCTGGTACTCAGGACCTGGAAGCTGCCTGTTGCCATAGCTACTGTGGTCCAAATCTGATGGCTGATGGGCGGCATTCATATCTAACGTTTTTCCTACTTTTTTCTTTTATTGTTGTTGTTTTTTTGAACTTCTTCCTGTTAAAATGTGTTAAGTGGGGCGTCCGGGTAGCCTGGCGGTCTATTCCGTCTCCTACCAACACGGGGATCGCCTGTTCGAATCCTCGTGTTACCTCCGGCTTGGTTGGCGTCCCTATTGGCCATGTCTGTGGGTGGGAAGCCGGATGTGAGAATATGTCCTGGTCGCTGCACTAGCGCCTCCTCTGGTCGGTCATAGCACCTGTTCAGGGGGGAGGGGGAACTGGGAGGAAAAGCGTGATCCTCCCACATGCTACGTCCCCCTGGTGAAACTCCTCACTGTCGGGTGAAAAGAAGCGGCTGGCGACTCCACATGTATCGGAGGAGGCATGTGGTAGTCTGCAGCCCTCCCCGGATCAGCAGAGGGGGTGGAGCAGCGACCGGGACAGCTTGGAAGAGTGGGGTGAATGGCCAGGTACAACTGGGGAGAAAAAGGGGGGAAAATCCCCCCACAAAAAATGTGTTAAGTGAACAGTAGAGCGTTCTCGTGTCTCTATAGGAGCAATATAATCAAATGAGACGATCAGCCAGAAGACTCACTATTTCTTGTGTAATGACTCCAATTGCTTCTCTCTGGGTCAAATTCCCTGCAAGATCTGAAGAGGTGATTCACGGCCCACAGATGGGATGGGATGCATAGCTGCAATTAGTGATACATTCCCTCATCGCTGTAGTATATCCTGCAAACATCTGTTTATCCAAAACACAACCACATCTCTCACTCTTCTCTGCAAAACACCACCACATCTCTCACTCTTCTCTGCAAAACACCACCACATCTCTCACTCTTCTCTGCAAAACACCACCACATCTCACTCTTCTCTGCAAAACACAACCACTTCTCTCACTCCTCTCTTCAAAACACCACCACATCTCTCACTCTTCTCTGCAAAACACCACCACATCTCTCTTTTTTCTGCAAAACACAACCACTTCTCTCACTCCTCTCTTCAAAACACCACCACATCTCTCACTCTTCTCTGCAAAACACCACCACATCTCTCACTCCTCTCTTCAAAACACCACCACATCTCTCACTCTTCTTCGCAAAACACCACCACATCTCTCACTCTTCTCTACAAAACACAACCACATCCCTCACTCTTCTCTGCAAAACACAACCACATCTCTCACTCTTCTCTGCAAAACACAACCACATCCCTCACTCTTCTCTGCAAAACACAACCACATCTCTCACTCTTCTCTGCAAAACACAACCACATCTCTCACTCTTCTCTACAAAATACCACCACATCTCTCTTTTCTCTACAAAACACCACCACATCTCGCTTTTCTCTACAAAACACCACCACATCTCTCACTCTTCCCTGCAAAACACCACCACATCTCTCTTTTCTCTGCAAAACACAACCACTTCTCTCACTCTTCTCTACAAAACACCACCACATCTCTCACTCTTCCCTGCAAAACACCACCACATCTCTTTTCTCTGCAAAACACAACCACCTCTCTCACTCTTCTCTGCAAAACACCACCACATCTCTCACTCTTCTCTGCAAAACACCACCACATCTCTCACTCCTCTCTGCAAAACACAACCACGTCTCTCACTCTTCTTTACAAAACACCACCACATCTCTCACTCTTCTCTACAAAACACCACCACTTCTCTCACTCTTCTCTGCAAAACACCGCCACATCTCTCACTCTTCTCTTCAAAACACCACCACATCTCTCACTCTTCTCTGCAAAACAAAATACCACCACATCTCACTCTTCTCTGTAAAACATCTCCACATCTCTCACTCTTCTCTGCAAAACAAAACACCACCATATCTCTCACTCTTCTCTACAAAACACCACCACTTCTCTCACTCTTCTCTGCAAAACACCGCCACATCTCTCACTCTTCTCTTCAAAACACCACCACATCTCTCACTCTTCTCTGCAAAACTAAATACCACCACATCTCACTCTTCTCTGTAAAACATCACCACATCTCTCACTCTTCTCTGCAAAACAAAACACCACCACATCTCTCACTCTTCTCTGCAAAACATCACCACATCTCTCACTCTTCTCTGCAAAACATCACCACATCTCTCACTCTTCTCTGCAAAACAAATACACACGCTCAGTGTAATGGTGTTTGCATTGGCGTCTTTATTTTTCTGTTGTTAGATGATTGTAATGTAGTTTGATCGGGGGCCACATTATGCTGACTGGCCAACCAAGACTAATGGTAATTTCAGGGCTGTTTGCGTTTTATGACCGTTGATCAAAGCAGGATATCACACTCACGCAGTGTGAACGCTGACAGGTTGTTGGCTTTGCGGCATTGCGGGCAATGGTGCAAACTGATCGTTACCCCATTAAGACAAAGCGTAAGTACACCGGCCATGTTTGTACAACATATTTTGGCTGCGTTCCAGCAGCAATATTTTGATTGGCTTCACCGGCTGTCAATCAGCGGCGCGGGTAGATTGTGTTGCCACATGCCAGGTTTTTTTTGGGTGACATTTTCAACTTCAGCAGAAGATAGAAAATTCCGGTTTTCAGTGTTAATACAAGCCTGAAAAGCACAAATTGCTGACATGAAGCCACGATAATGCATGGCTATAAATAAGTGATCGGATCAGGGCGTTCGGGTCGTGTGGCGGTCTATTCCATGGCCTACCAATCCCCCTATTACCTCCAGCCTGGCTGGGCGTCCCTACAGCCACAATTGGCCGTGTCTGTGGGTGGGAAGCCGGATGTGGGTATGTGTCCTGGTCACTGCGCTAGCGCTTCCTCTGGTCAGTCGGGGCACCTGTTCAGGGGGGGGGGACTGGGGGGAATAGCATGATCCTCCCACGCGCTACGTCCCCCTGGTGAAACTCCTCACTGTCAGGTGAAAAGAAGCGGCTGGCGACTCCACGTGTATCGGAGGAGGCGTGTGGTAGTCTGCAGCCCTCTCCGGATCGGCAGAGGGGGTGGAGCAGCGACCGGGACGGCCCGGAAGAGCGGGGTAATTGGCGTGATCAGATCACAGCACAAAATGCTAACAGCCCTGAAACTACTGTCGGCCTCGTTTTGCCAGTTACTGTTCTGTCGCTCTTGATCAACTCACTTTTTTAGTCATGCGGTCGGTCTTACGACAGAGCGGTGTTATTCGTCCGTCGCAGCGACGAGGACCATCCAGTCATCCTGTGATGGATGACTGATGACTTGCGCGATGATTAAAGTGAGGAAGAGTTGCGCATCATCAACCCCACTCTCTCGTCCGAGACCACCTACTACCAGTGGCAAGACTAAGCGAGAAGTCTGGCAATGGAGGCGGATGCAGATTGTTCCTCAGGGTTTCTTCCTGAAGCCTTTCCCGTAGACGAGTACACCCGCAAGGCAGCGGAGGTTTAAATCAGGGTTGTCCTTCTGAACTGCCTGACAAGGCTAACGAGCTTCATCTACCCGGGTTTGAAATCACAGTTGTCCTTCTCTTACATTGGCTGCCGGCCAAGGCTAACGAGTCCAATCGACCCACCCGGTTATACCGCCGGGAACCCGGTCGCCCCCGCAGCAGACTTTGTGAAAACAGGCGGTACCACGAGAAGGTGCTGCTGCGGACACATTTGCGTAGGAGCGGCCATATGCTAAGGTCCTGATGGACCCGCGGCGATCACGACACCGGGGAGCGAGAGGCCACCGCACTGCTTCGCGTGCCTTTTGGCAAGTAGGACATCTGGCCTCAACAGAACAGTAAAGACACGTCGATGACAACACCTGTTTTGTTGAAACACAAGCTAAAAAAAGATCTCAGAACGAGTTGAAGGCAGCAGAAAGTTGGCTTTTTGACAATGCGGGGGGGTGGGGAGAACTGATCTTCCCCCCACGAGGACACAACGCCTGCCTCACACAATGAATCCTCACAAGTTTGTAGACAAATGGGCTTGATGGAGAGAAATTGGAGTTACGCTTTAAACCTGAGGGCGGCCCAGGCGACTGGTATTTTGGGGATTTAACCCATATCGAGCGTCCCCCCCCCCCGGGCACACTGCTCTCCTCAATTTTCTCATCCAAATCTCACTGGTAGCCCCTCGTTTCATTATCGCCTCTTCTTCCCCCTGCACTGCGTCTCCCAGTGTTGGCCCCCTCGCCACAGAGGTGTGTGTGTGTGTGTGTGTGTGTGTGTGTGTGTGTGTGTGTGTGTGTGTTCTCTTTCCATCAGGTTCAAAACTTTTCTTGTTCTGAATAACTTCATCTCTTTTGCACTGGCTTCCCTAAACTACTACTACTACTACTACTACTACTACTACTACTACTACTACTTCCGGCTGCTCCCGTTAGGGGGCGCCACAGCGGATCATCTGTTTCCATCTATTCCTGTCCTCTGCGTCTTCCTCCTCTGTCACACCAGCCACCTGCATGTCCTCCCTCACCACATCCATAAACCTCCTCTTTGGCCTTCCTCTTCTCCTCTTCCCTGGCAGCTCCATATTCAGCATCCTCCCCCAATATACCCAGCATCTCTCCTCCACACATGTCCAAACCATCTCCATCTTGCCTCTCTTGCTTTGTCTCCACACCGACCCGGCTCCCCTAAACCGCTGCCTTCGAAACCCTTTCCGATCTCCATCCCTTCTCAGCTGTGGTTCCTCCTCAAGCTTTCGTTTCCCTCATTTCCTCCTTGTGTCTTTACGTCTCCCGTCGCAAACCTGGTCAGATAGCGAAACACTTGTGTTTCGTTGGTTATCGCCCGTCTCTGCGTTGACCGTCCTGCGCTGGTGCCCGGAAGACGCAGAGACGGCTCAGCTTTTCTTCTGGTGCTCTGTCAGGAGTCGGTGTTACCCTCTCTGTCCGCCTCGGTCAAAACGTTCTTCATGATCGGCTCTCGTGTGTCCGCTCGATGTATTACCTGGTCCCTGGACGGGCTGTGGACGGTGGCAGACAACCGCGCAGTCCTCCCAGCCTTGCAGGGTTTTGTCTCTTGATGAGGTTTTCATCCAGTTCGGAGGAGACACACGTTGGTTGAGCGCTACAGGAAACATGCGGCATGTCAGAAGGCCCTCTTGAGTTCCTGCTGCGTCCGTTTCTCCTCCGCTGCCACATTCGAGCCTCTATCCTTTCCTCTCTTGTTCTATATCAGCGTGTCAGTCGTCATAAAACACCGCTAAGGCGAGGGGCATCCTCAGTAATGAGCTGTTCAGGCAGAATATGTGATAGTCCGTGAGCTGTTGGTGCGTAGAAAGCTGTGTTTTAAGATATAGTTTGGGCAAGATAGTGCCATTTGAAGCTCCAGCGGCAGAGAACCCCAGCTGCAGTTGCCATCAACATGCCTTGATGAAAGTACGTTCACACGGGGCTGTACTTTAGCGCCCCGTCCTCCACCGCAGAGTCGGGCCGGACCCTTTGTAAAGCTTGTCACCAGCTCCGAGCCAGGCTAAGCTAAAGAGGGTAGCGGGACGCCAGAGTTCCTCCGGCGATGGTTCGGGACTGGAGAGGTGGCACTATTCTACCGAGTCCAGAGGGCAGCCCAGAAAGCAGCCGACCTCATGTGTTTTCCATTTTCAAGTTGTGTTATTCAGACAACTCCAAAAAAGAAAAAAGAAGTGCGGCTCACGTCTACTTAAACACTAAATGAGACTGGGAAGTTAAATAGGCCTAACCGCAAACCACACCATCGAAAACCAGCTGATCACAAATAAATAATACAGTCGAGAATTTGAGCAAATTTGATATTAAAAAAAGGTGCTTAAAGTAAGCAAGGAAACTGAAAGTACTCTATTTGAATTATATTTAATAATAATGATAATATTTAATAGTATTTATTTTATTTTATTGAAATGGGCACCTTATTTCAGCACTGCAGTACAGTTTAATACACAGCCTCCCTATGATGCACTAAAACCCTCGCTTGGTAACGGTGGCAACCTTCCTCTCTGTCGGCACACTGCTATATCTGTGGCTGTAGCTAAGAAGAATTTGGGGGGGGGGGTTTCTAAATCCCAAATTTTTCCCATCCCAGGTCTTCCTCTGTCTGTGTGGGTTTCCTCCAGGTGCTCCGGTTTCCTCCCTCAGTCCAAAGACATGTAGGTCAGGTGAATTGGACGTACTAGATTGGGCCTAGGTGTGTGTGGGCCCTGTGATGGCCTGGTGGCCTGTCCAGGGTGTCTCCCCGCCTGCCACCCTTGGCATCCCCGCGACCCTGAGAGCAGGATAAGTGGTTCGGATAATGGATGGATGGTTGGATGGATGGATGGATGGATGGATGGTTGGATGGTTGGTCGGAACACAGTGTGATGCAATGTGCAGATTGAAGCCCATTGCAGAACTGGTTTAACACCGACTGAACACTTTCTGTGAGAGAAGCTGAAGCGGTGGCTCTGCTTGAGTCTGAGTTTGACTAACCATCGATTTGCATCTCTCTCTTCACCTTTTCATTGCCTCCCTTCCATGGATGTAACTCGCCCAGTTACTGAACAAGGCCACAAAAAGCAGATGCAGCAAGATAGCAGCAGAAAACAAATTAGGTCGAAAACAGTAAGTAGAGTAGCCACATTTTGTTTGCTAAGGTTCCCATTTAACAAACGGCTCCAACAGTGTGACTGTGTAACGAAACATATCCTGGATTAAACTTCTCTCGAGCGGTGCGGGAAGACGTGAAAAATGAGTTCTACAGAAATAGTTCATGACACCCCGAACTAATGGACTCGTGGACGGCCAAGGTGCCAGCGGCGAGTTCTGATTAAGGGCATGGTTAAAAAAAAAGAAAAGGGTATGTAGATGTAATAAAATAAAAATAAAATGCGTGATTTCATACATTTTGTATGCATACCCAAATGCATTTCAGCCACTGTGCTGTAATGGTGCACAGTACTCTTCATACAGAATATCCATCCATCCATCCAGCCATCCATCCAGCCATCCATCCATCCAGCCATCCATCCATCCATCCATCCATCCATCCATCCAGCCATCCATCCAGCCATCCATCCATCCAGCCATCCATCCAGCCATCCAGCCAGCCATCCATCCAGCCATCCATCCAGCCATCCATCCATCCATCCATCCATCCAGCCATCCAGCCATCCAACCATCTATCCATCCATCCATCCAGCCATCCATCCATCCAGCCAGCCAGCCATCCATCCATCCATCCAGCCATCCATCCAGCCATCCAGCCAGCCAGCCAGCCATCCATCCATCCATCCATCCATCCATCCATCCATCCATCCATCCATCCATCCATCCATCCATCCATCCAGCCAGCCAGCCAGCCAGCCAGCCATCCATCCATCCATCCATCCATCCATCCATCCATCCATCCATCCATCCATCCATCCAGCCATCCATCCATCCATCCAGCCATCCATCCATTATCCAAACCGCTTATCCTGCTCTCAGGGTCGCGGGGATGCTGGAGCCTATCAAAGCAGTCATTGGGTGGCAGGCGGGGAGACACCCTGGACAGGCCGCCAGGCCATGAGACAGGGCCGACAGACACACACACACACACACACACACACACACACACACACACACACACACACACACATTCACACCTAGGGGCAATTTAGTATGTCTGATTCAGCTGACCTACATGTCTTTGGACTGTGGGAGGAAACCCACACAGAAACGGGGCGAACATGCAAACTCCACAAAGAGGACGACCCGGGGCGACCCCCAAGGTTGGACTACCCCGGGGCTCGAACCCAGGCCCTTCTTGCTGTGAGGCGACCGCGCCAACCCCCTGCGCCCCCGTGCCGCCCTCATACAGAATATGATTCATGTATTTGATAAACGTGGTTAACCGTGTTCACTCTAACCGTAATAAAACGTGTGATTTCGAGACTTGCCGGGCAGGACTGCGTCCTGTCTACAAGCTGTAGGAAGCGTTTATCAGAGCTCCCGGCGCTGGACGAGGAAAACAGCGCTTACTCGCAGAGGCGCCGGTGGACCGGTTTCACCGGATCACAGTGAGAAAGCCTCGCCGTGCAGCCAGGGGCAACGCGTTAACCGACACCTCCGAGACGTGGTGCCACTTAACATCCCATATATACCCGTGACTTCGAATATGGAACAGGTATCACGAAGTCTTTATTATTGGTTTGTCCTCCGCCGTGTTGTCCACCGCTACGACGGGACAGAACGGATGAGCTGCTGCAGAGTCCCGCGAGGACGTCCCAGACACACACCGTGTGGTGTTGTTCTCTCGCTGTGTGATTCATGCACGCTGCCACGGTCTCTACGTTTCTGGAGCTCGTTTGCATAACACCCCTTATTTATCTATTTATTTATTTCTTCTGTAATCTGTTCTAGTTTGTTTCAGCCATTGTTCTTCTGACACCAGGCTGCATTGAGGCCTCCCAGGCCTTTGGTGTCGAAGCCGCGGCCTTGATTGACCTCCGCTGGTTTTCATGCTCCTCGAGATTCAAGAGCGCCTTTGAGCTTTATTAGCCTCGTTAGCCGCCATGACAACGGCGGCCGGTGGGACGACGCCCTGCAGACGGCGCTATGCTGCCCGACTGCATATTCAGCAGGCAGGAGACGGAGGACTGGCCGTTCATCGGGCCCAGAGGCAGTGTTGGAATTCATGGGATTTGAACCGTTTGCCTTAAAAAAAAATAAAAAAGTTGGTAGCTGAAAATACGACCGGGATCGACCTATAATACGAACAGGTGCCGTTAAAGTCACGGATCAGATTTCATGGGCGAGTCGCCTGCTTTTAACCCAGGTGAGGGGGCGGGGCTTATCTCAGGGTATTGAGCTGATGTGCAGAGATTGATGAATGTAAGTGGTACCCAGTTTTGCTCAGAAGCGGGCAACTTGAGTCTTTCACCGTGATGCCGACCACCTACAGCTCTTAGAAAGGCTTTGGTGGAGGGCGTGGTGCTCTATCCCGTTGCCTACCAACACGAGGATCACCGGTTCGAATCCCCGTGTTACCTCTGGCTTGGTCAGGCATCCCTACACACAGTTGGCCGTGCCTGCGGGTGGGAAGCCGGATGTGGGTATGTGTCCGGGGTGCCTGTTCAGGGGGGAGGGGGAACTGGGGGGAATAGCGTGATCCTTCCACGCGCTACGTCCTCCTGGTGAAACTCCTCACTGCCAGGTGAAAAGAAGCGGCTGGTGACTCCACATGTATGGGAGGAGGCGTGTGGTAGTCTGCAGCCCTCCCTAGATTGGCAGAAGGGGTGGAGCAGAGCAGCGACCAGGACGGCTCAGAAGAGTGGGGTAGTTGGCCAAGTCCAATTGGGGAGAAAATCACAAAAAGAAAACGAAATGCTTTGGTGGCATTACATCGTTAAAGTATTACAGCCTCATCTGGTCCACTCAAGAATTTATTTTACAACTCCTAAAACCCCCCCGACTTTTGATTAGACATGCAAATAAGCTGCATTCAGGGTGCCAGTAGACAGACATCACTCTTTCCTAATGTCAGCTGTTAATTGAAGTCCAATTAAAATGACTGTTGTTTTATTGCAATCAAAGCTCCCGAGAACACCAAAATCTGAACCTCATTAAACCGGGTTTGGTAAACTGGGCGCTGTTGCCTGCACAGACCTCACTAGTTTCTGGTTTGTCCTTAATAGTTAAAGGCCTCAACTGTTGATGCTGAAAACATGTGTTGAAGCCATCCTTTTGTTTTAGCAACACTGGACAGATCTCATTATGAAATAATGAGCTAATGTTGCCTAATAATAATAATAT
>NC_079218.1:11461773-11478848 GCF_029633865.1 Lampris incognitus
CATCCCCGCGACCCTGAGAGCAGGATAAGCGGTTCAGATAATGGATGGGTGGATGGGTGGATGGATGGATGGATGACTGCATGACGTTGTAGGACCATCCAGAGACTGGTCCGCGTGTGGGGAGCTTGGATCGAGCTCGAGTCCTTGTCAGGCGAGTCTAATGTGCCACTTGCCGTGGTATATTAGAGAAGTTATGTGTTTCTTTTGCACGGCCTCAGTCTGTCACAACAAGGTGTTTTTATGTCTGAATCTGGGAAGAGGACTGTGGAAGTTGCATGCAAATTAACAAGTGAGATGTGGAGATTAATTTTCACAATAATTATATCTTCCCCCTGTAATAATAAGATGCCGCTCAGCAGCAGTCATATCTTTCATCTGAATATCACACTTCATCGAATGAATACAAACTTAATAACACAAACAAAGTATGTGAAGCCTAAACATTTTAAGCCACAAAAACCTAAAAACCGGTGGGGGGGAACAGGCGTTCTCGGGGCCGTATGATTAGATATTATCGGACGGCTAACCAAACACACCGCGCTGTTGTGCGACTCCATTTCATGTCTAAAGATCAGCTGTTGCCTCCTCTTAATATCTTAAATCCTCATGAATACCCCGCTGTCCTACAGGATGAACCCGTTCATTTAATTTGAGCTTCAATATTCTGGACACACGAGTGTCTGTTTTCTTGCAACTGACAACAGCGACTGCTGGATCGGTTCACGGTGATTTAATCAGCCCAATAAGATTAATTTGGTGGGCTGTCTGACGCCAGCATTAAATCAGATAAACCCGCTCTATCTTAAATGACAACTACGGCCCGTAGCTATGGTGGAGCTGCGTTGCTTTGGGAAGGCTCGGCATAAGTATTTTACACGAGTTACCCCAACTTTTTTTGGGGAGGGGGGGAGTTTCCCCCTTTTCCTCCCCAGTTGTATTTGGCCAATTACCCCACTCTTCCGAGCCATCACGGTTGCTGCTCCACCCGCTCTGCCGATCCGGGGAGGGCTGCAGACTACCACATGCCTCCTCCAACACATGTGGAGTCGCCAGCCGCTTCTTTTCACCTGACAGTGAGAGGTTTCACCAGGGGGACGTAGCGCCTGGGAGGATCACGCTAACCCCCCCAGTTCCCCCCCCAAACAGGTGCTCCGACCGACCAGAGGAGGCGCTAGTGCAGCGACCAGGACACATACCCACATCCAGCTTCCCACTCGCAGACACGGCCAATTGTGTCTGTAGGGACGCACGACCAAGCCGGAGGTAACACAGGGATTCAAACAGGCGATCCTCGTGTTGGTAAGCAATGTAATAGACCGGATGCTCCCAAACTCTTCATCTACTGAGCACAGGGCTGGGCGATGTGGGCGAAATCAAATATCATGATATTTTTGACCGAATCGATATCAATATCGATATTCTGATGATATTGTAGAGATGACTGTTGGTTCTCTCACAAATTATTTACACAATGACTTTTTGATAAACACTCATTAGTAATGTGGACATGATGCCCAGACAGGTAGACACAAATAATATAACAACTACAACAGTCTTAAGTTCAGAAAACTGCATCTCTTTACTGTAATGCAGCCTTTAAAACCAGGAGAAGACAACACTTACATCCCAATATTACGATATCCAAAATCCCAGATAACGTCTGTCTAGTCTTATATCATGATACCCATATAATATCGATATATTGCCCAGCATTAACTGAGCCAGGACCAAATATGGTTGCTAGCAGATCTGATGCCCCCCTCCACCACCCATTACACATTGTAATTCCCTATTGTAAAAAATGAAAATAGGATCAAACATAGGAAATCTGCAGGGACCCCCAAAGGGAAATGGAAGGGAAGGAAAAACCTCACTATACTTTTTGCTTTCCCTCATAACACCTTAGCCAAGGTGAAGTTAAGTTTAGTATTCAGCAGGTGGACATGCCTTTTTATCGATAGTAGCACCGTGTCGACATCATCAGTTTGTCTCCCAACAGGGTTATTGTAGAGAGGAGAACGGGGCCAAGTTGTCACCAGATTGGTTAAGTCTTAAACGGAGGTGACCACGTAGTTATGGATAAACATCTTCAACAGTCTAGCTTTTCACCCAGAGGTACCCTTTCTACTCTTGTTCGTCAGCTTTTAATCTGCTGTTGACCAGTGACAGGCTCTCTCTATTTTGACTCAAACAATTTTATTTTGAGTCATGTCATTCTATTTTTTTATTTCTTATTTTCTAAGTTGTTATCCCTTCTATTTTGTTCTTTAATCATTAACTTCTTTTTATCTGTGCACTTTCGCTTAATGTAAAGCGCATTTCAAAGTGCAAAATGTCTTATGAATAAAGATTTAGGTATTTGGTTGGTTGGTTGTTTTGGGTTGGTTGGTTTGGTTTGGTTTGGTTTGGTTGGTTTGGTTTGGTTTGGTTTGGTTGGGTTGGTTGGCTATTTTGGATTGTTGGTTTGGCTTGGTTGGTTGGTTGGTTGGTTGGTTGGTTTGTTGGGTTGGGTTGGTTTGATTTGGTTGGTTGGTTGGTTTGAGTTGGGTTGGTTGGTTGGTTGGTTGGTTGGTTGGTTGGTTGGTTTGAGTTGGGTTGGTTGGTTGGTTGGTTGGTTGGTTGGTTGGTTGTTTGGTTTGGGTTGGTTGTTTGGTTTGGGTTGGTTGTTTGGTTTGGTTTGGTTTGTTTGGGTTGGGTTGAGTTGGGTTTGGTTTGGTTTGGTTTGGCTTGGTTTGGTTGGTTGGTTGGTTGGTTGGTTGGTTGGTTGGTTGGTTGGTTGGTTGGTTGGTTGTTTGGTTGGTTGTCTATCTCACACCAAACGTGAGTCTTCAGCAACCAAAAGGTTGGCGATGGTAATCATCCGAATCAGAATACGTTATTCATCCCCGAGGGGAAATTGGGTATTGGGTAATCATTTCCGTGCTCCAGAAGGAAGCAATGGAAACAAGATCCTACATACACACTATGATTGGCAGGTCTTATATAAAACAACAAGGAACAAAACAACCATCAGAATGAAATATGACGACCACACGGTAAAATATGCATGAAGGAGCATCGGCATCAGTAATTGTAATAAGTAATACCAATAAACAAGTACACTCTGATTCAAATACTATGGCGCTCTGACATTGAAACCGGTTAAAAATTATGAAATTATCAAGTTTCACATTGAAAATGTCCAAAGAGCATCGCGGGGGGGGGGGGTGTTAAAGGATAGTGAAAATGAAGAAACTAAGATCAATACATTCGTTGGGTTTTTTTAATTTAAGGATCTATAAACCGGTGGTGACTAAACTGTGGGCGGGGGCGCCCCTCCACCCCCCCACCCCCGGTGGATGCGGTGGGGATCTGCAAGTAACTACTGAAGACATTCAAGCGGAACTAAATGTATTAAGACATTCATGCTTTCCTAATTTAATATCTCGCATAAAGTGTGAATTTAAACAGGCCCATAAATGTCCAATAGCTTTCCAAGTCACCGTTTCACTGTGGCAGGGAATCATTAGCCATAACAGTTACACTTATTTTGTATGTTCAATACAATAAGTTAATATCAACTATAGTTGAACCATAGTTGCATTATTTTCTAGACATGAATTCAATGTTTATGCAAATTTATTGATTGCAGTTCATTCTACCAAGCTAGGTGGGGAGCGGGGTGTTGGGGTGGCCAAGGGGGGCCCTGGCTGAAAAATGTTGGGAGCCTCTGGTATAAACCAGTGGCTTCCACACGTTAGTTGCATAGTTGCATAGAAATAGTCACCTGTTCCAGTCAATACGGGACCCGGATCACCTGCCATTCCTTTACATAGATTTTTTTTTTGAGGGGGGGGGGGGGCAGAGAATCATTTTATCAGTAAGAAAAGAAGGTAAACTGATTTTCTTTACCCGTCAATAAAGAGCTTACTGAGGTTTAAAGGAGATCGTACATTTTCAAGGCGTCAATTAGTTCTCCTTCACCCCAGCTTCAGCCTTAATGGCTGCTCGTTATAAATCAGGACGGCACCTCGCTGTCCACGAGTATTGCATCCGTGCATCTTTAACCCCGCGCTCACCCATCCGGGCCGCGTCGGACTGACCACAAAGCTTTTGTTGAAGCTCAATAAGCAGAGGAACGATTGCCATTCCTGGGAGGTCTTTCTCGACCGCCTGCTTCCATTGCTATTGATCTGATTGTAAATGGGGGGCATGGGCGAGACCCTCCAGATGAGCCCGAGACGTTCTCTGGAGGCTGTCATCAAGGGCAGCTGTGTTTAAAACCGTAAAGGCTAAGCTCCGTCCGTCGGTTTCCCCCCGCGGGGAGAGCAGTTAAATATTGAATGGAGAATCTAAACCCCCCCCCCCGAACCCCCACCGCCACCGCCACCGCTTTCTCCCATAATACTAAGGAGCACAGGAGGAATTAAAACATAATGCAAAGGTCCTTCCACTTTACACTGGGCGAGCGTATTGATGACCTGTCACATTAAGTCGCTTTGGGGAAGAATTATAGCAACAATTTGGAATAAAGCATAGCAGAGAAAAAAGGAGAATCCATTAGATCCTGAGGCTGGTGTTATGAATTACATGTAATGGCCCCTCCATTCGTTTAATCTCAATGGCAGAGGACACTTAAAGCAATCCTGAACAAGTGTGTGTGCACGCACACACATACACGCCTACCCCTACACACACACACACACACACACACATACACACCTACCCCTACGCACACACACACACACACACAAACACTTACACGCACACACATACACACCTACCCCTACACACACACACACACACACACACATACACACCTACCCCTACGCACACACACACAAACACACAAACACTTACACGCACACACATACACACCTACCCCTACACACACACACACACACACACACACACCTACCCCTACACACACACACACACACACAAACACTTACACGCACACACATACACGCCTACCCCTACACACACACACACACACACATACACACCTACCCCTACGCACACACACACACACACACAAACACTTACACGCACACACATACACACCTACCCCTACACACACACACACACATACACACCTACCCCTACACAAACACACACACACACAAACACTTACACGCACACACATACACACCTACCCCTACACACACACACACATACACACCTACCCCTACACACACACACACACACATACACACCTACCCCTACACACACACATACACACCCCTACACGCTCACACATACACACCTACCCCTACACACACACACACACACACCTACATGCACACATACACACACCTATCCCTACACACACACACACACCTACACACACACACACACACACACACACACACATACACACCTACCTCTACACACACACACACATACACACACACGTACACACATACACACCTACCCCTACACACACATACACACCTACCTCTACACACACACACATACACACCTACCTCTACACACACACACATACACACCTACCTCTACACACACACACATACACACCTACCTCTACACACACACACATACACACCTACCCCTACACACACACACATACACACCTACCCCTACACACACACACATAAGAGGTGATCTGATTTGCTGAAACGAGCTTTTATTTGATCCTATATTCGTTCCCTCCATTTCTGATCCTCGGGGGGGGGGGACTTGATCTCCATGATGGCCGCTTGTTTCCTTGGAACACCCCCCCCCCCCCCGTTGAGGAGCCGCTCCTGCTGCCGCTGTCTTACACTCCGTTTGCACAGCTGAAGCCTCGGCGGGATGTCGAGGCGCGTACAGTAACACATGGCGGGAAACATCCGTAAGAACCGATGCGCGGGGCCCAGCGTGGGCTGCGTGGGGCCCAGCGTGGGCTGCGTGGGGCCCAGCGTGGGCTGCGTGGGGCCCAGCGTGGGCTGCGTGGGGCCCAGCGTGGGCTGCGTGGGGCCCAGCGTGGGCTGCGTGGGGCCCAGCGTGGGCTGCGTGGGGCCCAGCGTGGGCTGCGCGGGGCCCAGCGTGGGCTGCGCGGGGCCCAGCGTGGGCTGCGCAGGGGCCCAGCGTGGGCTGCGCGGGGCCGCGCGGGGCCCAGCGTGGGCTGCGCGGGGCCCAGCGTGGGCTGCGCGGGGCCCAGCGTGGGCTGCGCGGGGCCCAGCGTGGGCTGCGCGGGGCCGCGCGGGGCCCAGCGTGGGCTGCGCGGGGCCCAGCGTGGGCTGCGCGGGGCCCAGCGTGGGCTGCGCGGGGCCCAGCGTGGGCTGCGCGGGGCCCAGCGTGGGCTGCGCAGGGGCGGCGTTGCGGGGGCGCGTGGCCCGGCTGTGCTGTTTCCAAGGGTGGGGGGGGTCTTGTTTTAACAGATGGACTCTCGTGTGTACCCTAACGAATTCATTAGATGAGTTATCTGGCATTGCTTATAACTTCACGCCGTTACCCTACTGACCACAATTCCTTCCCGTTCGAAGCAGGGAGGGAAGGAGGGAGGGGGGTTGTGGGGGGGGGGGGTTGAATATTCAAGATAGTGTCCCAGTGCTCGGGTGGGGCTTATTGAATGATTAGAAGAAGTAATTTGTTTTCAGAATCTAATTAATCCACTCTGACCCAGCACGAAATGGCATGCGCAGGCAAGCAGGCAGGCTCGTGCACGTGCACACGCACACACACACACACACACACACACACACACATCCCAGTAAGCAAACTCTCTTCTGCCAAAGTGATTGTGTGTGTGTGTGTGTGTGTGTGTGTGTGTGTGTGTGTGTGTGTGTGTGTGTGTGTGTGCGTGTGCACGTGCGCGAGTCAGGGTGCATCCGCATGCAGCAGCCCGGCTCCCCGGGGGGCGCTCTCGTCTCAGCAGCCGTGCCAACGTTTAGATGCAAATTGCCGAACTTTTCTGTCTCAGCCAAAAAGCGTGGTCTTAATTGACTCCACCAGTTTTCCGGCTGTCTTCCTCTTATTTTCCTCGTTGCCCGCGGGGCGTCGGCGCTTTTCTTTTGTTTCCTTTCTGTCTCAATTAACCGAAGAGCGTGGCGGCGAGCTAATTGCGTGCGCGTGTGCCCGTAAAGCGGACGCCCCCCCCGAACGTCTGAAGCTCAACAGAGTGTGCAGGGTTAACAGGGGCGCCCCCAAGGGGTGGCCAGGGGTGGCCACGGCCACCCTGATACTATCCCTGCCCCCCCCCCAGCCACGGGTCGTATGTGCAGAATATACGTCTGATTATACCTAATGTGCTTCTATCTGATATTTTCAGTTTTCATGTTTGGACAGATACAATGTAACAAGGAATCGTCTAACACGTTACAATATATACAGATACATAACACAACACATTAGAAGAAGAATTGTTGTGGAACTCACAATGTTAACTGTACCGGTATTAGTCTGTGCACATCAGATATTTAGTAACATTAACTGTAAAAAAAATAAGAAACCAACGTATTTCAGTATGCGTCTCCTTAACTCTCCTATTGACCGTTTTCAACCAGCCTATACAGTACACCACAGCAGCACAATGCAATTCCTGAAATTCAGTCGCGGCTTTTGGGTTTTGGTGTGCCACCCCAAGATTTTCAGTGGCCCCATTTGGCCCCCCCTATGAAAGATTTCTGGGGGCGCCACCGGCAGGGTATCGTGGTTTCCAGCGCTGGGTCGTTAATTCTGGGGGTAATTCATCTATTAATCCCAAAATGACTGCAAGAAAACACCGGAGCTCTCGTGAACACAAGGCAGTACCCTCGGTTTTTAGCTGCGCACACACACACACACACAAAAGGGGAGAGGATGCAGTCCATGACACTGCAGACACAAGGACGCGGCGGCTCTGGGAGCAGACACTGAGACTCACAGGACGGGGCACTGAAAATAATAGGGGGGGGAAATCTTGTATTAAGGACAAAGGATTCTTTTAACAGCAACCTTTCAGCTTCTGTTTTCTTTTGTGGTAGCGGGAGCACATTGAGAGAGAGACGGAGCAGTGTGCATTAGGCCAAATGAGGATCTTTTTAGTCGAAAGCTGATATGATGGATTTTAAAACGCGCCATTTGATCTCCTGACATTGGAGATGTTTTTTTTGTTGTTGTGAGGACGGGGACAAATTGAAGCTACTGCAAGGCCAAAGAGCTGTTACCATAAGAGTACTATTTTTTTCCAGAATGGAAAATGTCTTTCTTTTTTTTTTGAAGCACTTCAGATATTGACAAAGAACGGTGTGTTTGGAGGACGAGGGAAGGGCATATCCTTGAGTCGGGTTGCCCATTTCACCTTTACAAGTAGCAAGTCTGGTCTAACAAACCAGCACAGATCTTTCCTCGGAGGGCGTCTGCGAGGATGGTGGCTCGCCAGCCTCCAGCTTGTTCGCTAACTTGCTGCGGGAGCGCTGAGAGGGAGAAGAAAGCCTCAGCGGAAGTGGTATTCTGTTTAGCCTCTCTGCTAATAGGCAGAGCAGCCTTAAAACAAGACAATGCTTTCTGCACTTTGTTACGCCCCCTGAAGCCATATCGATCCTCGCGGTACTCAGAATCAGAAACACTTTGTCGTTTCATTTCATGCACTTGCGCACATGAAATGAAACGAGACATCGTTTCCCCCAGCCCACAGCAGTGCAACACAAAGACAAAAACACATCCAAAAACTCCAACAACACATATATCCAGACTAGCATATACATCTAAACTGAACAACAAAAATAAAAATCACAGGGCGTCCGGGTGGCGCAGCGGTCTATTCCGTTGCGTACCAGCATCCCTACAGACACAACTGGCCGTGTCTCCGGGTGGGAAGCCAGATGTGGGTATATGTCCTGGTCGCTGCAATAGTGCCTCCTCTGGTCGGCCTGGGCGCCTGTTCAGGGGGGAGGGGGAACTGGGGGGAATAGTGTGATCCTCCCATGCGCTACGTCCCCCTACGGCAGGCGACTCCACATGTATGGGAGGAGACGTGGTAGTCTGTAGCCCTCCCCGGATCGGCAGAGGGGGTGGAGCAGCGACCGGGACGACTCGGAAGAGTGGGGTAATTGGCCGGATACAATTGGGGAGAAAAAGGGAGAAACCCCCCCAAAAAAAAACTGTCCAGGAGAACGAACGCCAGCCAGGATGACTGTCAAAACTGCCAGTCTGCATGGGCTAGCAGTTAGCTTAGCCTGCCCCGCTTCCGCGTCCTGTCAGACCGCCCTCAGTGTTTCCTCTTCGGGCGCAGCTCCAGTCAGGGCCGTGGTCCTTGGGCCCACAGGACGCAGCAGACCAAGCTCTCCCAGCCAGACACCTTTGACAATACACATCATTTCTATGTGGGTTATGGTTGTGTGGTACTATTTGGAATATCCTCATGTGAGAGTCGGAGAAGTCCTCCAGCATCGCCTGCCTCAGTAATCATCACTTGAAATGTCATTTGTGTTTTGTGTGTTTTTATGTACTTGTACTCTTTCGCTCCCAAAGTATAGCTAAAGGCCCACTCCAGTGAAGAAAACAGTTTCCCAGCTATGTGGATAATTAGGGGGGCATTCGGGGCGTATAGTACTCACATCAATATTGTTGATCTGCCCATTGCACATTTCCACTAATTACACTTGACATGACATGCAGGCTCGGCTATGATATGACTTCTACTCAGCGCTCTAATGGCCGCAGGCTGACACGAGACTATATCCGCTAATTGCTGACTCTCTTGTGAGTTGCCCAGGATGAAAGTGTCCGCCAAATGAGAAAACATTCATGGAAATGAAAATCAAAACTCGGGGCTTTTTATTTTTTTTATTTTTTCAGATGTTCAGCAGTGGGAAACTTCAACACAGATGCTGCTCAATATCAACGCCAAATTGGAAGAAAAATCCAAACATATTTTGATTCATTATTCTAATGAATGTCATGAGCTGAATTTGTTTTGTCCCGTCTTACTTAGTTCCACCCAGCATGTGTAAATCTGCTCTCCGTTTGTTCGCTAGTCGCTATTCTTTGGTGCACCAGAGACCAACATTTTCAAAATGTGATTAGCATTGAAAGCACAACTGAGTCAGACCTGATTGATCCCCACAGTTGTTTAATACCTGGAAGGGTGAAAGTTAGAAAGTTAGATTACACAGATGAACAGAAAGTTTATGGTATGTATAGTTGTCCTTAATTGGAAAATAACAGACTGCTCGATTTAAGACTCAACATGGCATCCCCATGAAGCATTCATTTTCACAGGGGATGCATTCTGAATTTTTATGAGCCGGCTAACGCTAAGCCTAAATATATTACTAAGTATAAGTATATGAAGTTGACGTGGCATTGCCATTCCTTCAGTCAAATCGAATGATTATGAGCAACAATCAGCATGAGGCTAACACTTTATTCACATTAATTTGGTTTGAATCTTGCAAAGCGACGCTATAGACCCTTTTATGACCTACGTCACACATAGTATGCGCACACATTTTGGCAGCAAAAGAGGCAACTTATCCATCTCCAATCAATGCAGAGTGCAAGTGGATTTTTGATCGATTGATATTTACATTTTTAAAATGTCATCTTGTTGTGTTGCGGGTTGCCAGAACAGGTCTAGCAAAACTAAAGGTTTTATTAATTTCTACCACATTCCATCAGGGAAAAGACCATTCAATGCAAACAGGCGAAGCTTGTGGCTACAAGCAATAAAACGAGTCTAGATAAATACATAAGTGGCTATCATAACAAATAAAAGTTATATTGTAGCATAAATAAGAAGTTATAGCATACAGTTGTATGGTCGCAAATAATAAAATCCATTTTTTGCTGCCAAAATGTGTGCGCATACTAAATCACGTGATCACCATTTACCAACTGTAAAAGGGTCTATACTGTGTTCATTTATGGAACAAGCCATAGAGCAAGCTCAAAAAGCAACTGTCATCTGAGCTGTTCTGTAACTAGCATAGCATCTTGAATGCGGCCGTTGAGATCACATTCATTTTTTTTGCAAAAATTTTTGAATGAACTTAAATCACTGGAATGGGCTTTAAAGGTTTAAAGTAATAGTGTCTGTATGTATGTGGGTACCTGACTGGGCCGGCAAGTTCTCATAATTGTGTTTTAGAGTATGCGCACAAAATTGTGTCATGAGTTTTTGTGATTGAGTCACTGATAATCAGCTCCTGCATCTTGCATGCACATGAAATTGTTTTGAGTGAAGGTATCATTCAACCACAAAGTTGATTTAGGGAAAGAAACAAAAAAAAACAACAACACTTTTTTAGCAATATCCTTAAAAAACAGGGTAAGAGCAACCAATGATTTAGACACGTGCAAAAAAATGCACTTGTTGAAGTAAAAAAAATACTTGCCCCCTTGGCAAGGCAAAGCAAATGTATTTATATAGCACTTTTCAGTAACAAGGCAATTCAAAACAAAAAACATAAAACACAAACACCCACCCACCCATTATCCAAACCGCTAATCCTGCTGTCAGGGTTGCAGGGATGCTAGAGCCTATCCCAGCAGTCATTGGGCGGCAAGCGGGGAGACACTCTGCACAGGCCAACAGGCCATCACAGGGCCGTAAAACACAAACATAAACAGATAAAACATAAAAGGCATTAAGGGAAGCAACATAAGGAAATAAAGACATTTAAAAACAAAGAGTAAAAGTTTCAGTGCAGTGTAAGATGGAAAATAAACAGCTTCAAGTTATATTTAATAAAAGGCAGTGACAAACAGGAAAGTCTTCAGCCTAGATTTAAAAGAACTGAGAGTTGTAGCAGACCTTCAGTTTTCAGGGAATTTGTTGCAGATATGTGGTGCATAAAAACTGGGAGCCACCTCTCCATGTTTAGTTTTGTCCCAGATGATCTGAGCAGTCTGGATTGTTCATAGTGTAGCAGTAGATCAGAAATGTATTTTGGCCCGAAACCATTCAGTGCTTTATAAACCAAGAGCAGAGTTTTAAAATCAATTCTTTGATGGACAGGGAGCCAGTGTAGCGACCTCAGGGCTGGAGTGATGTGATCCACTCTTTTAGTTTTAGTAAGGATTCGAGCAGCAGCATTCTGAATCAGCTGCAGCTGTTTGATCGATTTAAAAAAATTTTTTTTTAGGAGGACCTGAAAGACACCGTGACAGTAGTCAAGTTGACTGAAGATAAATGCAAGGACAAATTTTTTTCAAATCCTGCTGAGACAATCCTTTAATTCTTGATATATTCTTTTGGTGATAGTAGGCAGACTTTGTAATTGTCTTAATGTGGCTATCTAAATTAGGTCTGAGTCCATGACTAAACCAAGATTTATGGCTTGGTTTGTGGTTTTTAACATTGCCGATTGTAGCTGAGTGCTGACTTTTAGTCATTCTTCCTTAGCTCCAAAGACAATTACTTCAGTTTTAGCTTTGTTTAATTGAAGAAAATTCTGAGACATCCAATCATCTGCATAATTATGGTAGCATATCTTGTTGTTTTCCATAATCTGGACTAGTGGGCGCATATAGATGTTGAACAGAAATGGCCCCCGAATGGAGCCTTGGGAAACTCCAAAGGTCATTTTTGTATGCTCAGATTTATAATTATCTATAGACACAAAGTAGTCCCTGTCCTTTAAGTAGGATTCATGCCAGTTTAGTGCTGTGCCAGAAAGTCCCACTCAGTTTTCCAATCAGTGCTGCATGCAGCGCTGACATCCAATAATACCAGGACTGAGATTCTGCCACGTTAAGCGGATGTCATTAAAGACCTTAACAAGAGCAGTCTCGGTGCTGTGGTATGGTCAAAATCCTGACTGGAAGACAGCGAACCTGTTGTTTAGTGCCAAAAAGTTGTTGAGTTGCTGGAAAACAGCTTTTTCAGTTATTTTACTCAGAAACGTGAGGTTTGATATGGGTCTATAACTGTTCATTAGTGAAGTGTCTAGATTATTCTTTTCATGACGCAGTTTTCAGAGCCTGTGGGAAGAGGCCTGAGAGAAGAGACGTGTTGACAATTTGTAGAAGATCTGAGTGAGGACATGCAATTAGGAACATTTTTGAAAAAGCCTGTTGGCAGAATATCAAGGCAGCAGGAGGAGGATTTCAGATGTTGTATAATATCCTCCAAGTTTTTATGGTTGATGGGATCAAATTGTGACATGCTATTTGAATTGATTTTAGGTGGACTTAAGGGACAACCCGTGCCCAGTACCTAGTATGGAGGCACTGGCTGCCTGTCTAACGTTCTGAATTTTGTCATTAAAGAAGGGGGCAAATTTATTGCAGGCCCTGGTAGATAGAAATTCAGAGGCTGTTGCCACTGAGGGGTTTGTTAGCTTGTCGACAGTAGAAAACAAGGCACATACATTATTATTGTTTTTGGAAATTATGTCAGAGAAGTAAGACCGCCTGGCATTTCTCAGTTCCAAATTATAAATCTGCAGTCTCTCCTTATAGATTTCATAACGAACAGTAAGATTTGTTTTTTGCCACCTGTGTTCAGCTTTATTACACTCTCTTTTTTCTATTCTGACCAGCGTGGCACATCTCCATGGAGATCTTTTCTTACCAGAGACCACCTTCACCTTAGTGAGTCCAATAGCATTGATAACATCTGTAATTTTAGAATTAAAATTATTTACAATCTCATTGACTGAGACCCGAGAGAGGGCGGGTGTGGAAGAGAAAGCCTGAAGAAATATTTCACTGGTGCTTTCAGTTTTGTGATTACCTCTGTTTGAGCATTTGTGCACATGGAGCTCGTACTCTCAAAGAAAATACAGGAATGATTGGAGAGAGTGACATCAGTCACCACAACCTTAGCAATGTTCTGATCCTTGGAGATAATGAGTACAGAGTGTGCCCCTTGTTGTGTGTGGGCTCCGTCACATGCTGAGTCAGTCCATAATTATCAAGAACACAACACAGTTCTTTAATTCCTCTATCCTGGGGGTTGTCTGCATGGATGTTTAAATCATCAGCAATAACTACACTGTCAGTTTCAATACAGATAGACAGCAGCTCAACTGAAGAGCCACATATTCAAAACAAGCAAAAATTCAAAACAAGCAAAAATCATTAAACAAAATGATAACTCCACCTCCTTCTTGTGCTGTCTGGTTTCGCTCACCAAGCTGAAATTGGCAGGGGTTGACTCAGTAAGAACAGATGCACTGTTGTCTTGGTCTAACCAAGTTTCAGTTAAAAACAAAATTGAGATTATGCTTGGTGATAAAATCATTGATTAAAAATGTTTTCCTGCCAAAACTTGGTGTTTAATAACACTAAATTTAATGTGTTAAAAATAATACTTGCACAATTTTTTGAGACAGGCTGTGGCTGCTGGCATACAACCGGAGTCAGATTTGATGAAGTGGCTGTGCGCTTTGAGTACACTTGTGCCAGTGTTTGGACCATGTCACTAACCATAGCATTGGGTAGACAGACAGTTTTCAAAACTTTGCTTTGACATCTCCTATTATATGGTCACCTACCAGCAAAGCTGACGTTGGCTTGATGTCTTGTCTAGCTTGGTTAACCTCTTTATCAATTGTCCAGTGCGTGTTCCGCTGTCTTTTTTGATGATGTGACGTTGGCTTTAGCAGCTAGTGATCTGTTGTTTACCTCTGGGTGCCGCCGAGAGATGCTCCTCAAGGGTTTATCATGGGCCGTGGTTGCATGGGTCTCAGTGTTAGCTTCTTAGCTAGCAGTGCAAATGCTAGCTGTGATATTACCATTGTGCTCACTTACAGGCAGCTCGTCCAGAATAATAAACTTGTTATCATTTCATAAGAGCTTTAGCTGTTTGGGTTAGGGTCAGGGTTAGGGTTAGTCATTGAAAACTATCTCCGGCCTGGTACATTTTTGATTGCCAATAAGCAATGCACTTTAGATGGGCCACATCCCTTTGGTGTTGCAGGCATCATCTGGATTCCTGTTCAGCCACCCCAGCCAACCTTCCTCTTAGAAACTGAGCTAAGAGATTCTGTTATAGATTTTCAAACTTTAATACAATTAGCCACTTCTCGGAGTGCCCGTGAATCACCCTGAAACCAAACTGGCCTGTGTTAGTGTGTTTCTGTATATTTATAAAAGCCATGTTGATGTTAAAAGGGACCCCGCTCCATAATTCTGTCACTGCATCTCCGGTAGTGTCAGCCCTGCTCTCCAGCTGAGCTCCTGATGGGATAAGTGAGATTTTTCCTTGAGCTGATAATGTTGGTAATGATGAAACTTCCCTGTCTCATAGCATTTCTGTACCACTTTCTTTTCAAGCTAAATCAGCGGCTAATGAGCGATTTCACACGTTTCAGTCAGGAAGGGTGAGCTGTTCTATAAACACACTGTCATTCGATCTGAAATGACATGGCAGCCATTTCATGTGTATTTAATTTGATGTAGCGCTTCATCTCCTCTTCCAGAAATATACTGAGGCTCGTAATATTTAGGATAACTTGATGTCATAACGCCACACTCTGTGGGTGTTTTATTTTTCAAGATTGGGTGTTTTCATTTGGCGTGATGGGAAACAAAGATAATGGAATCTAGATTCAGTGAAATAGATGAACAGCTTAACATATGAAAACAGGAGAGCCTTGACCTACTGTGTCGGTCATTGAGAGTATTAACTGACAAATAACTCCACCAACATCCATTTCCTCCATGCAAAACCGTAGACTGCAAAAATTTAAAAAAAAAGATGGTCATCGCACCTTAAATGTCACCCACTGGTTTCAGAGGGGGCATTTTGAAGTCTAAAGTTTGGCTTTATGATCGCTGCCATCTTGTCAGTTCTTGGAGCCAGAAAATCCAAATTTGGGAACTGGGGCTGAGTGTGGATGGTGCTGGGGGAAACCTTGGAGGCAGACAGGTTGACAGACCTCGTCAGTCAAGACAGACACGCCTCAACATGGCACTTATTTAATCTGTAATGTCTCCCTCCCCGCCCCCCTTTTTTTTATCCCCAAGTATTCAGACAATTACCCCACTCTTCTGAGCCGTCCTGGTTGCTACTCCACCCACTCTGCCGACCCGGGGAGGGCTGCAGACTACCACATGCCTCCTCCAGTACATGTGGCGTCGCCAGCCGCTTCTTTTCACCTGACAGTGAGAAGTTTCACCAGAGGGACGTAGTACGTAGGAAGATCACGCTGTCCCCCCCCGCCCCAGTTCCTCCTTCCCCCTGAACAGGCGCCTCGACTGACCAGAGGAGGCGCTAGTGCAGTGACCAGGACACATACCCACATCCGGCTTCCTACCCGCAGACACGGCCAATTGTGTCTGTAGGGATGCCCGGAGGTAACACGGGGGATTCGAACCGGCGATCCCCATGTTGGTAGGCAACAGAATAGACTGCCAAGCCACCCGGACGCCCCATCTGTAATGTCGTCTTAACAGAACAAATAAGCAAGCTCACACCGTCTGCCGGACACCAAATGAACGACTGAGGCCCCAGCTCGTAGAAGAAAAAAATACTGACTTTGAATTTGTTGGGAGAAGTTGGGAATTCTCTCACTGGACGCGAAGTTTTATGGATTCAGCCACCTAGTGGCCATGGTTTTACTGCAACTTAAGGCACTTCCGCATTGGCTCCAACTTCCAGTGGTTGCCGCTTGTGTGAGACATTCACTCTCTCTGAGTCGTGCACACAACATACATGCACCGACAAAAACCACCTGTGCATGTCTGCTTGTAAGCCGGCACAACTGAATCCTCAGCAGATACCACGTCGCCCATAAACCCATGGAGAGAACAGGTCAGACGAGATGTGGAGAATCTTTTTCTCCCAGTTTAGGCCAAACGGTGGCTCACACAAACCCTGAACTCCTTTAATTTATTAAACGAGGCCCAACTCACAAGGCCGGGTGACAAGGAGAGTATTATAAATATTAAAAGAGGAGTTTGCTCTGCTACGCTGTAATATTAAATCACACACAGAGAAGAATGTCTGTGCCCTTATTAAAAGATAATGTGTTCTAGAGCCATAAAAATGTATAACCCTCTAGTCTACGTCTGTCTCCCCCTCCTCATCTCATCTCCGTCGCTTTTCTTCTCCGGTTCAACTGAGTTTTCAGCTTTTTTGTCACGGTATCAGTCTGTCTCTATCATTCCTTCTCTGTCTCTGTCCCTCTTTGTCCGTCTCTCTTTCTCTCTCTCTCGTCAGC